>NW_023367173.1:0-47519 GCF_902167145.1 Zea mays
GTGAAGTCGCCTAGAGGGGGGGGTGAATAGGGCGAAACTGAAATTTACAAATATAAACACAACTACAAGCCGGGTTAGCGTTAGTAATAAAGAAACGAGTCCGGGAGAGAGGGCGCAAAACAAATCCCAAGCGAATAAGCAAGTGAGACACGAAGATTTGTTTTACCGAGGTTCGGTTCTTGCAAACCTACTCCCCGTTGAGGAGGCCACAAAGGCCGGGTCTCTTTCAACCCTTCCCTCTCTCAAACGATCCACGGATCGAGTGAGCTTTCTTTTCTTAATCACTTGGAACACAAAGTTCCCACAAGGACCACCCACAAGTTTTGTGTCTCTTGCCTCAATTACAAGTGAGTTTGATCGCAATGAAGGAATCAAGAAAGCACGATTAAAAAGCCAAGCAACAAGAGCGACAAGTAACACACGGATCACTTCCTCTCTCAAGTCACTAATCACTAATGATCTCTTTTCTCAATTGTGAAACTTGGAGAGGTGGAGGCTTTGAATGTGTCTTGGAATGGAGTGCTAGCTCTTGTATTGAATGTTGAAGGTTGGAATGCTTGGATGAAGTGAATGGAGGTGGTTGGGGTTGTATTATAGCCACCAACCACTTCCTAGCCGTTGGGCCATTCTGCCGAGCGCGGACGGTCCGCCCTCCTGGTGCGGACGGTCCGCCCCTGTAGATCAACGGCTGAAAATGCAACGGTCAGCAGTAACGGCTATATCAACGGCTATATTGCATTTAATGCGTCGTCAGATGTCAGACAGAGCCAGTCGCGGACGGTCCGGTCGTGCACCCCGGACGGTCCGCGAGGCCCCCTATAATTCATTTCTCCGAACCCGTTACCTTCGGGTTTTTCGGTTTCTTACCGACCGGACGGTCCGCGCCTAAGGCCGGACGGTCCGCGCGAGGGCTCGGACGGTCTTTGCTTTTCCTTCGGACAGTCCGTAATGGAAACTTGTATTTTTGCATTGGTTCTGTCCGAGAGTCATTCTAGTGTTGCGGACGGTCCGCCGCAAGGGCCCGGACGGTCCGCGCTTGGCCTGTTTTTCCAAAAAGCTTCTCCTGTCCGGAATAATCTACGGTATTCCGGACAGTCGATTTAGCATAGTTATAGATGAACTTTTGGCACCTGTAAAACATATAATCTAGAGCAAACTAGTTAGTCCAATTGTTTGTGTTGGGCGATTCAACCACCAAAACTATTTAGGAACTAGGTGTAAGCCTAATTCCCTTTCAATCTCCCCCTTTTTGGTGATTGATGCCAACACAAACCAAAGCAAATATGGAAGTGCATAATTGAACTAGTTTGCATAATATAAGTGCAAAGGTTGCTTGGAATTTAGCCAATATAAATACTTGCAAGATATGCATGGATTGTTTCTTTCTTATATAACATTTTGGACCACGCTTGCACCACATGTTTTGTTTTTGCAAACTCTTTTGTAAATCCTTTTCAAAGTTCTTTTGCAAATAGTCAAAGGCAAATGAATAAGATTTTGAGAAGCATTTTCAAGATTTGAAATTTTCTCCCCCTGTTTCAAATGCTTTTCCTTTAACTAAACAAAACTCCTCCTAAATGAGATCCTCCTCTTAGTGTTCAAGAGGGTTTTTGATATGTCATTTTGAAATACTACTTTCTCCCCCTTTTGAACACAATAGGATATCAATTGAAAAATATTCAACACTTAAGTTTTTGAAATTGGTGGTGGTGCGGTCCTTTTGCTTTGGGCTCTTACTTTCTCCCCCTTTGGCATGAATCGCCAAAACGGAAGCATTAGAGCCCTCGAAGTGTTTCCTTCCCCTTGGGTCATAAATAAATGAGTTAAGATTATACCAAAGACGAAGTCCTTTTGCTTGGTGCTCATGATTTCTTCCCCTAGAATGGAGAGTTGCTTGGAGCGACGGCGAAGGATGAGTTACGTAGTGGAAGCCTTTGTCTTCGCCGAAGACTCTAATTCCCTTTCAATACACCTATGACTTGGTTTGAAATGGACTTGAAAACACATTAGTCCATAGCATATGAAAGAGATACGATCAAAGGTATACAAATGAGCTATGGGTGCAAGTTAACAAAAGAAATTCCTAGAATCAAGAATATTTAGCTCATGCCTAAGTTTGTTAAAAGATTGTTCATCAAGAGGCTTGGTAAAGATATCGGCTAATTGATCTTTAGTATTAATGTATGAAATCTCGATATCTCCCTTTTGTTGGTGATCCCTAAGAAAATGATACCGAATGGCTATGTGCTTAGTGCGGCTATGCTCGACGGGATTGTCGGCCATTTTGATTGCACTCTCATTATCACATAGTAAAGGGACTTTGGTTAATTTGTAACCGTAGTCCCGCAGGGTTTGCCTCATCCAAGCAATTGCGCGCAACAATGACCTGCGGCAATGTACTCGGCTTCGGCGGTGGAAAGAGCAACCGAATTTTGCTTCTTTGAAGCCCAAGACACCAAGGATCTTCCCAAGAACTGGCAAGTCCCTGATGTGCTCTTCCTATTGATTTTACAACCCCGCCCAATCGGCATCCGAATATCCAATCAAATCAAATGTGGATCCCCTAGGATACCAAAGCCCAAACTTAGGAGTATAAGCCAAATATCTCAAGATTCGTTTTACGGCCGTAAGGTGTGATTCCTTAGGGTCGGATTGGAATCTTGCACACATGCAAACGGAAAGCATAATGTCCGGTCGAGATGCACATAAATAAAGCAATGAACCAATCATTGACCGGTATACCTTTTGATCCACGGACTTACCTCCCGTGTCGAGGTCGAGATGCCATTAGTTCCCATGGGTGTCTTGATGGGTTTGGCATCCTTCATCCCAAACTTAGCAAGAATGTCTTGAATGTACTTCGTTTGGCTAATGAAGGTGCCCTCTTGGAGTTGCTTGACTTGGAATCCTAGAAAATACTTCAACTCCCCCATCATCGACATCTCGAATTTCTGTGTCATGATCCTACTAAACTCTTCACATGTAGACTCGTTAGTAGACCCAAATATAATATCATCAACATAAATTTGGCATACAAACAAGTCATTTTCAAGAGTTTTAGTAAAGAGTGTAGGATCGGCCTTGCCAACTTTGAAGCCATTAGCAATAAGGAAATCTCTTAGGCATTCATACCATGCTCTTGGGGCTTGCTTGAGCCCATAAAGCGCCTTAGAGAGCCTATAGACATGATTAGGATACTCACTGTCTTCAAAGCCGGGAGGTTGCTCAACATAGACCTCTTCCTTGATTGGTCCGTTGAGGAAGGCACTTTTCACGTCCATTTGATAAAGCTTAAAGCCATGGTAAGTAGCATAGGCTAATAATATGCGAATTGACTCAAGCCTAGCTACGGGTGCATAGGTTTCACCGAAATCCAAACCTTCGACTTGGGAGTATCCTTTGGCCACAAGTCGAGCTTTGTTCCTTGTCACCACACCATGCTCATCTTGCTTGTTGCGGAAGACCCATTTGGTTCCTACAACATTTTGGTTAGGACGTGGAACTAAATGCCATACCTCATTTCTAGTGAAGTTGTTGAGCTCCTCTTGCATTGCCACCACCCAATCCGAATCTTGAAGTGCTTCCTCTACCCTGTGTGGCTCAATAGAGGAAACAAAAGAGTAATGTTCACAAAAATGAGCAACACGAGATCTAGTGGTTACCCCCTTATGAATATCGCCAAGGATGGTGTCGACTGGGTGATCTCGTTGGATTGCTTGGTGGACTCTTGGGTGTGGTGGCCTTTGCTCTTCTTCCTCCTTGTCTTCCTCATTTGCATCTCCCCCTTGATCAATGCCATCATCTTGAGGTGGCTCATTTGCTTGATCTTCTACTTCATCAACTCGAGCTTCATCCTCATTTTGAGTTGGTGGAGATGCTTGCATTGAGGAGGATGGTTGATCTTGTGCATTTGGAGGCTTTTCGGATTCCTTAGGACACACATCCCCAATGGACCATGTTCCTTAGCGCGATGCATGGAGCCTCTTCTTCACCTATCTCATCAAGATCAACTTGCTCTACTTGAGAGCCGTTAGTTTCATCAAACACAACGTCACAAGAGACTTCAACTAGTCCAGTGGACTTGTTAAAGACCCTATATGCCCTTGTGTTTGAATCATAGCCAAGTAAAAAGCCTTCTACAGTTTTAGGAGCAAATTTAGATTTTCTACCTCTTTTAATAAGAATGAAGCATTTGCTACCAAAAACTCTAAAATACGAAATGTTGGGCTTTTTACCGGTTAGGAGTTCATATGATGTCTTCTTGAGGATTCGGTGAAGATATAACCGGTTGATGGCGTAGCAGGCGGTGTTGACCGCTTCGGCCCAAAACCGGTCCGGTGTCTTGTACTCATCAAGCATGGTTCTTGCCATGTCCAATAGAGTTCGATTCTTCCTCTCCACTACACCGTTTTGTTGTGGCGTGTAGGGAGAAGAGAACTCATGCTTGATGCCCTCCTCCTCAAGGAAGCTTTCAATTTGAGAGTTCTTGAACTCCGTCCCATTGTCGCTTCTTATTTTCTTGATCCTTAAGCCGAACTCATTTTGAGCTCGTCTCAAGAATCCCCTTAAGGTTTCTTGGGTTTGAGATTTTTCCTGTAAAAAGAATACCCAAGTGAAGCGAGAATAATCATCCACAATAACTAGACAGTACTTACTCCCGCCGATGCTTATGTAAGCGATCGGGCCGAATAGATCCATGTGTAGGAGCTCCAGTGGCCTGTCAGTCGTCATTATGTTCTTGTGTGGATGATGAGTGCCAACTTGCTTCCCTGCTTGGCATGCGCTACAAATCCTGTCTTTCTCAAAATGAACATTGGTTAGTCCTAAAATGTGCTCTCCCTTTAGAAGCTTATGAAGATTCTTCATCCCAACATGGCTAGTCGGCGGTGCCAGAGCCAACCCATGTTAGTCTTAGCAATTAAACATGTGTCGAGCTCAGCTCTATCAAAATCTACTAAGTATAGCTGACCCTCTAACACACCCTTAAATGCTATTGAATCATCACTTCTTCTAAAGACAGTGACACCTATATCAGTAAAAAGACAGTTGTAGCCCATTTGACATAATTGGGAAACAGAAAGCAGGTTGTAATCTAATGAATCAACAAGAAAAACATTGGAAATGGAATGGTCAGGTGAAATAGCAATTTTACCCAAACCTTTGACCAACCCTTGATTTCCATCCCCAAATGTGATAGCTCGTTGGGGATCTTTGTTTTTCTCATATGAGGAGAACATCCTTTTCTCCCCGGTCATGTGGTTTGTGCACCCGCTGTCGAGTATCCAACTTGAGCCCCCGGATGCATAAACCTACAAAACAAATTTAGTTCTTGACTTTAGGTACCCAAACTGTTTTGGGTCCTTTGGCATTAGATACAAGAACTTTGGGTACCCAAACACAAGTCTTGGAGCCCTTGTGTTTGCCCCCAACAAATTTGGCAACTACTTTGCCGGATTTGCTAGTAAGCACATAAGATGCATCAAAAGTTTTAAATGAAATGGCATGATCATTTGATGCATTAGGAGTTTTCTTTCTAGGCAGTTTGGCACGGGTTGGTTGCCTAGAGCTAGATGTCTCACCCTTATACATAAAAGCATGGTTAGGGCCAGAGTGAGACTTCCTAGAGTGAATTCTCCTGATTTTGCTCTCGGGATAACCGGCAGGGTACAAAATGTAACCCTCGTTATCCTGAGGCATGGGAGCCTTGCCCTTAACAAAGTTAGACAAATTTTTAGGTGGGGCATTAAGTTTGACATTGTCTCCCCTTTGGAAGCCAATGCCATCCTTGATGCCAGGGCGTCTCCCATTATAGAGCATGCTTCTAGCCAATTTAAATTTTTCATTTTCTAAGTCATGCTCTCTAATCTTAGCATTTAGTTGAGCTATGTGATCATTTTGTTTTTTAATTAAGGCTAGGTGATCATGGATAGCATCAACATTAATATCTCTACATCTAATACAAATGGAAATATGCTCAACATTAGATGTAGAGGGTTTGCAAGATTTTAGTTCAACAACCTTAGCATGCAACATATCATTTTTAGTTCTAAGGTCGGAAATAGTAGCATTGCAAATATCAAAATCCTTAGCCTTAGCAATTAATTTCTCATTCTCATTTCTAAGGCTAGCGATGGAAGCATTCAATTCATCAATCCTAGCAAGCAAGTCAACATCATCATTTCTAGGATCAATGCAAACATGAGAATCAACCTTAGCCAACAAATTAGCATTTTCATTTCTAAGGTTGTCTAAAATCTCATGGCAAGTGCTTAGCTCACTAGATAATTTTTCACATTTTTCTCTTTCTAGAGCATAAGCATTTTTAACCTTAACATGTTTCTTGTTTTTCCTTGATTAGGAAGTCCTCTTGGGAGTCCAAGAGATCGTCCTTTTCATGGATAGCACTAATTAGCTCATTTAATTTTTCTTTTTGTTCCATGTTAAGGTTGGCAAAAAAGAATACGCAAGTTATCCTCCTCATTTTTATCATCCTCATCACTAGATGTTTCATATTTAGTGGAGGACTTTGATTTTACCTTCTTTTTGCCGTCCTTGGCCATGAGGCACTTGTGGCCGACGTTGGGGAAGAGGAGGCCTTTGGTGACGGCGATGTTGGCGGCGTCCTCGTCGTCGGAGGAGTCGCTTGAGCTTTCGTCGGAGTCCCACTCCCGACAAACATGGGCATCGCCGCCCTTCTTCTTGTAGTACTTCTTCTTCTCCTTCCTTTTGCCCCTCTTGTCGTTGTCCCTGTCACTGTCACTTGATAATGGACATTTAGCAATAAAGTGACCGGGCTTACCACATTTGTAGCAAACCTTCTTGGAACGAGATTTGTAGTCCTTCCCCTTCCGTTGCTTGAGGATTTGCCGGAAGCTTTTGATGATTAGGGCCATCTCCTCGTTGTCGAGCTTGGAGGCGTCAATTGGTTGTCTACTTGGTGTAGACTCCTCCTTCTTCTCCTCCGTTGCCTTGAAGGCCACGGGTTGCGCCTCGGATGTGGAAGGCTCATCAAGCTCGTTGATCTTCTTGGAGCCCTTAATCATGCATTCAAAACTAACAAAATTCCCGATGACTTCCTCGGGGGTCATTTGTGTATATCTAGGATTGCCACGAATTAATTGTACTTGAGTAGGGTTAAGGAAAATAAGGGCTCTCAGAATAACCTTAACCACTTCGTGGTCATCCCATTTTGTGCTCCCGAGGTTGCGCACTTGGTTCACCAAGGTCTTGAGCCGGTTGTACATGTCTTGTGGCTCCTCCCCTTGGCGAAGACGGAAGCGACCGAGCTCCCCCTCGATCGTTTCCCGCTTGGTGATCTTGGTGAGTTCATCACCCTCATGCGCCGTCTTGAGTAGGTCCCAAATCTCCTTGGCGTTCTTCAACCCTTGTATTTTGTTGTATTCCTCCTTGCTTAAAGAGGCAAGGAGAATGGTTGTGGCTTGGGAGTTGAAGTGCTCGATTTGGGCCACTTCGTCCGTGTCGTAGTCCTCATCCCCTACGGATGGTACCTGTACACCATACTCAACAACATCCCATAATCTTTTGTGGAGAGAGATTAGATGAAATTGCATTAAATTACTCCACATAGCATAATCTTCACCATTAAAAGTTGGTGGTTTGCCTAATGGGACGGAAAGTAAAGGTGTATGTTTAGGAACGCGAGGGTAGCGTAGGGGGATCTTACTATACTTCTTACGCTCTTGGCGTTTAGAAGTGACGGACGCCGCGTCGGAGCCGGAGGTGGAGGTCGATGAAGTGTCGGTCTCGTAGAAGACCACCTTCCTCATCCTTTTGTGCTTGTCCCCACTCCGATGCGGCTTGTGAGAAGATTTTTCCTTCTTCTCCTTATGGTGAGAAGAGGAAGATCTTTTCTCCTTCCGCTTGGAGAATTTCTTCTTCTTCTCTCTTCTCTTGGTGCGGGACTCTTCTGATGAAGATGAAGTGCTCCCTTGGCTTGTAGTGGGCTTGTCGTCGCCGGTCTCCATCTCCTTCTTGGCGTGATCTCCCGACATCACTTCGAGCGGTTAGGCTCTAATGAAGCACCGGGCTCTGATACCAATTGAAAGTCGCCTAGAGGGGGGGGTGAATAGGGCGAAACTGAAATTTACAAATATAACACAACTACAAGCCGGGTTAGCGTTAGTAATAAAGAAACGAGTCCGGGAGAGAGGGCGCAAAACAAATCCCAAGCGAATAAGCAAGTGAGACACGAAGATTTGTTTTACCGAGGTTCGGTTCTTGCAAACCTACTCCCCGTTGAGGAGGCCACAAAGGCCGGGTCTCTTTCAACCCTTCCCTCTCTCAAACGATCCACGGATCGAGTGAGCTTTCTTTTCTTAATCACTTGGAACACAAAGTTCCCACAAGGACCACCACAAGTTTGGTGTCTCTTGCCTCAATTACAAGTGAGTTTGATCGCAATGAAGGAATCAAGAAAGCACGATTAAAAAGCCAAGCAACAAGAGCGACAAGTAACACACGGATCACTTCCTCTCTCAAGTCACTAATCACTAATGATCTCTTTTCTCAATTGTGAAACTTGGAGAGGTGGAGGCTTTGAATGTGTCTTGGAATGGAGTGCTAGCTCTTGTATTGAATGTTGAAGGTTGGAATGCTTGGATGAAGTGAATGGAGGTGGTTGGGGTTGTATTTATAGCCACCAACCACTTCCTAGCCGTTGGGCCATTCTGCCGAGCGCGGACGGTCCGCCCTCCTGGTGCGGACGGTCCGCCCCTGTAGATCAACGGCTGAAAATGCAACGGTCAGCAGTAACGGCTATATCAAACGGCTATATTGCATTTAATGCGTCGTCAGATGTCAGACAGAGCCAGTCGCGGACGGTCCGGTCGTGCACCCCGGACGGTCCGCGAGGCCCCCTATAATTCATTTCTCCGAACCCGTTACCTTCGGGTTTTTCGGTTTCTTACCGACCGGACGGTCCGCGCCTAAGGCCGGACGGTCCGCGCGAGGGCTTCGGACGGTCTTTGCTTTTCCTTCGGACAGTCCGTAATGGAAACTTGTATTTTTGCATTGGTTCTGTCCGAGAGTCATTCTAGTGTTGCGGACGGTCCGCCGCAAGGGCCCGGACGGTCCGCAGCTTGGCCTGTTTTTCCAAAAAGCTTCTCCTGTCCGGAATAATCTACGGTATTCCGGACAGTCGATTTAGCATAGTTATAGATGAACTTTTGGCACCTGTAAAACATATAATCTAGAGCAAACTAGTTAGTCCAATTGTTTGTGTTGGGCGATTCAACCACCAAAACTATTTAGGAACTAGGTGTAAGCCTAATTCCCTTTCAAGTGGGCCCGTGACCCGGCACGGTCGTGGCTCGACACGAGCACGGCCCGACCCGACTAGAGGCGTGCTCGGGCCGGCCCGGTTCAATAGCTGTGCCGGGCTTGGGCTGGCCGTCGGCCCCGCGGTGCAGGTATGGGCCCGACACGGTTAATTGGTAGGCACGGTCACAGCCCGTTTGAGGGATTGATTTGTAACAGCTAGTCTATTTTTAGCTATAATACTTATGATATGTTATTATATGAGAGTATTCTGACTTGTGATACGTGTTTATATGTGTATCTGAAATTCTTTATCTAAATATGTATCTAAAATTATAAATATAATTAATTAAAATTTAAAATAAATTTGAATATTACCTTTAAATTCTGAATTTTGGAGTGTTTTTTGTTTATGGGACCGGGCTCAACCCGGCACGACAGGCCCGTCGTACCCCCGGCCCGGCACGGCCCATGTAAGAATAACTGTGTCGGGACTGTGCCGCGTTAGCTAGCCCGCGGGTCGGCCCGGCCCGGCACGATACGAATCGTGCCGGGCTTGGACTGGTGCCCCTCGTGGCCCAGCACGGCCCATTGGACATGTATACATGCATGTGGCTCCAAACCTAGTTGCGCGCAACGTACTGCCCTCTACCTAACATAAGATGTGGGTTTTTTCTGCCCAGTTTCGATATGATATGATGGCGTACGCTTGCAGATCGAAGAACTGTGCCGCTGTTCATGTTCAGATCAGCAACTTCGATCGACGGGCGAGGACACAACAAATATACGCGTTGAAAAAGTTAATAGAAAGTCGGTCGGCCACATAAGACTTTTCAGCTCTCGCGCGACACGGACTAACCCGTCCGTTCATGCATGCATCTCGCCGTCCCCAGCACCAGCAGGCGACGATTCTTCCACTGATCATTGGTTGAGGCACACAGTCCACGGTTGCGAGCCGATCGATCGCCGGAGCCCGAAAGAACACTGGTCGCATTGCCAAAAGCACTGCCAGGCATGGCCCCTGCTGATGGTTACCTTACCCTTACCCCGCTCAGAGCTCAGCTGGTGCCGTGGTGCGCAGCAGCGAAGCAGTGCTGAAGCCACTTGCATTGTGTACAGGCGCGGGATTGAATGAGCGACGGATTCGATGGGGGGGTGCAGAGCGACGGATCCCCATTTGGAAGAAGAAAAACTTAAACAAAAAGCTCGCCCTCCACGTGGTGAGCCGGGTAATAAATGCCCTGAAAGCTGCTGGAAATGGGTCGAAATGCAATAGTAGAACAATAGAACCTGCCGCTCGTGATGATTGGTGACCGACGGGCGACGAGCCCGATCGACTCCTCCAGAGTGGCGTGGCAGCAGGGCAGCGCCAAGCTGGCCTGAGATGAGATGGATCGACGACGCGACGCGGTTGTCCCTAGCGGGCGTGGCGTTGGTTCTTTCTGTGCTCCTCCGACCCTGACTTTTGCCCCTGCTATTATCAGCGTCGCGCGCGTTAGCTTAGCCCAGGATGACCACGGGTTCGCAGACACAGGCAGAGAGAATGCATGGGCGCAGCCACAAGCTGAACGAACCTTTTAGCTTCCTGTCAGTTTCCCCAAGTTTTGGAAGGATCCAACGTACAGCCTACGACGTCTAGAGTCTGAACATTTATGATCCGAAACGTGAAGTCTGAACGCTGTAGACATGATGCCGTGCCGGATATCTTTTCGGGGTTCCCGATCTCCTCCTCTACGCTGCTTCTTCTGCAGTCTGCTGCTCCTTTCTTTTCTTTTCTTTTCTGGTGTCACTGTTGTCCACGCACGCAAAGGCGCGCGCAAAACGGCCACTGCGCTACTGCTGTTCAGCTGCCAAATATCTTCAGATCGAACAGTAATCTCTATGCTGCTTGCCGCATGTCGAAATCGATTCGTCCCCCCTTTTTTTTTCTGTGACGAGGCAACCAGACTATCGCCCACCCACCCTACGAGGCTACGGGGCTACGAGACTGCATGACCGGCTGTTCTCGAAACGACGATGCTTCCATATGGTGGCAAACTTCTCAAACAGAAACACGGCCAAAGGTTACTGATGATGAGCGCCACTAAATAAGGCCGTTTTGAGTGGGGCGATGTTAGTTTATCAGAACATGGCCACGTTAATCAGTTTGCATGATGCTTCAGAACTAATTCATTAATTCATTCAGTTAAATGAGCTCAACATCTTAAGCAGAGATAGAGAGAGATAGGGTCCAGAGCTGTGTCATCTTAAAAGCTACCACGTATGCTCCTGTCATCTAAAAAATTATATGAATGATTTATAAAAAATTAGCACATAAGTATTAGAAGTTATGTATATAGCCACTCGCTCCTACATTGTCTATAAAAGAAGCATCTACTTACAAATATATCATGTGCATATACGAAGTGGTAGGAGAACACTATACTACTTGTCTAGGGTTTTAGTTGCTCGGTTTGAGATAAGATAGGTCTGATCCCTTTGATAGAAGCTCGTAACCAGCCTTATATACTAAGTGTGATGGGAGCATAAATTAAGTTTTAGGAGTTTCTCTAAGGTTTCAAGACCTAATCTTCGTTTGGTGGTGATACTAGGTGTCGTCCCTTGTCTTGTAGTCATGGCTAACAGCCTTGAACAACCTCTAACATCTGTTGTCGTATCCTAAAGCTTGTCGTTAGGGCATTGCCTACTGGTATAAATCTTTCCTGAGTATATGCCTTCTCCAAGCGTTTGTTGCATGCCTAGGGCTCGTCTGCATGTAGGGTGACACGTCCTACACGTGACTCTATAATGGGGGTGCCCGACAAGGCCTCACCAGAATGAGGAAATAGAGCCCTAACAAAGCCTAGTGCCCTATGGCTCTGCCAATGTGTCAGGCTCTGGATGCCTGGCAAATCTTAGGCATATTGTCAGTTGTTGGGATGGAAAGCTAGCCTAACCCGAGCAAGGAAAATGTGCACACTCTGGCCCTTGGTCGTTTGTCGCCTCCTAAGGTTGGGAACCACTTTAGCCTGGTTGAGCCCCTGGGTGTGAGTGACTTGGGCGATAACTTATCCTTTAGGCTCATTTCCACCAAGCATGTCATTAATAGACTATATTGTAAGCACAAGCGTACATGATAGGTGTAGCCCTTGAGCGCATGGCTAATTAGAAGAATCAATCAAGTGGTTTATCAGAATACAATGGCACTAACCTGGACTTTTAGTCTACCCCTATATTTGATGCTCAACAAGAGCTTTCGAGCCTACCATAATCTCTTGAGCCATCTTTGGGATGACAATGAGGAGATCACTTTTATGTTCTTATTGTTCACTTGAACAAAGGAAAAGCCCCATCCCGGGTTCGGTTGTTAGTCTAAGGGCATTATAGATGCAGGCATAACCTCTTAGTTTGCAAGCGCCCTTAATGAGCTCAAATCGATTAAGCCTAAGGGGGCAGTTGGTCCTTTGAAGGATCACCAACTCTGAGCCTTTATGAGGCTCCCCATAAGGCTTTCTTTACATACACAAGTATTCACCTCAATCCACATGTATTAAGGTGGATTGAGGTGTAATTTAAACTAATTTACACCCCTAATACACCTCAATCCGTATGGATTGAGGTGAATACTAGAGTATCCAAATATAGCTTAAGGCCCTAGCCAACCCTCTATGGGTTAGGTGAGGTAGCTCCATGCCAACTCATCGCTCAGTAACAACCTCTGTTCAGGGGTTTGATAGCAGACTTCATAGCCTCACACTGCGACATTTGGAGCGCTCTACATACTCGAGCTAAAAAATAATTAGTGGACCCATCATGATGTGCCTATACCTCTAGCAAGCAAACAATAGAATGTTGCCTCTCCGCATCTATTTGTTTCATGCTATTGCCCTGCCAATCAGTTAGCCCTCAATATGATGTGTGTTTATATTACATTACAAGTTTCCGCTTAATATTTCCATTCCTGTTCCTTTTCACACACCTGTTTATCCTGCTCCCATTTTCGTTCCTAACTATTCTGGACCCGGTCCCGTTTCTGGTGACAAAATGTGGAAACGAAAACGAGAGAGGTTTTCCATTTGTTTTCATCCTTAATTCCACCCAATGCAAGACCCTACAAAATTATAGTAGCTTGGTGTATATTCTATACAATACACCTCGCGGACCGTTTGGGCACATTACCAAGGTTTTACCTTTAGGTAATGTGCCCACCATCTCATACTCAAATTTGGTCTGGAAATATACACAAATTAAAAATGAGACATGTTTGGCACTCCTGAGATTTTTTTGTGCGGTTCTAAGAATCTGAGCAAATCAAACAAGCCCTTGGTGAAACTGTTGTTATCTCTTTTCTCATAAATATTGAGTCACTTTTCACAAAAAATAGCACCACGTGTAATAAAAAACCCTGAGAATTCGGGATAGTAGCATAATTTGTCCATAACGACGCATTGTGTGAATTGCTCGTGAGACTTTTCTGGTAGAGGTTATAGGGCGCCTAGAGGATTGGGTCTCAGACTCTAGGGTTATTTGTTTAGGAGTATAACATGTTCAAATTATATAATATAACTTATTTGAACTTATATAATATAATATAACTTATTGTAAATAAAATGTTAGTTTAAAATAAGTTATATTATATAATCTGTACACATTATAATCTCAAACAAATATACAAGTCAGATACCCACCAACGTGCACGGCAAATTATTGATCTCGCGGATCACGCGCTCCCTCGTGCTGGACGGAGGACCAACAAATTAAACTCAACCGCCTGTGGGAGCTTGTTTATGGCTGCAGATCTTTGCGACGACGATGGATCATAGCTGCTACCGACCTAGAGAACGGGCTGTTAAGGTTTTATTAGTATACATGAATTTGATGGACCGAGAGTATACATGAATTTTGGACTGAGTGAGTACTGATTGGTCTGGAATGATCCTTATAAAGATAATATATAAGATGTTGAGGCGAGTGAAATTAAATAAGCAGATAACGTCGAGTCCGCTCCTGGCTAAAAGAAAATCCAAACAGCAAAGCTGTTCATAAACTCCAGAAGTGTTTTGTGCTAAAATCATTCATAGGGGTCACATCAGTTTGGATAAGGTGGCGTAAACAAATTTGGTTTTCTGTCACGCGTCTGCTTTTATAACAAAACCATGATCCTTTCTGTTAGCGACACAGAAGCTTCTAGAGAGGTAGCAGGTAGAGAGAAAGTAGCAGTAACGTGCAGAGAGGGTCCAGGGAAGGAGAAGACCAAGAGGATATGTGATATAGTGTCTGTATTCTGATAATTGGTAATTGATATCCCTATTAACCCATACAACTGTCCTTTTATAGATGTAGAAATCCACTTGCCCCCTGACAATAGCCCCACAAGGCAGCCACTCCTAACATTTACCAAATGTTAGCGACACAGAAGCTTCTAGAGAGGTAGCAGGTAGAGAGAAAGTAGCAGTAACGTGCAGAGAGGGTCCAGGGAAGGAGAAGACAAGAGGATATGTGATAATAGTGTCTGTATTCTGATAATTGGTAATTGATATCCCTATTAACCCATACAACTGTCCTATTTATAGATGTAGAAATCCACTTGCCCCCTGACAATAGCCCCACAAGGCAGCCACTCCTAACACTTTCCTTCGTAGGGCGATCCTGAGATCAAGATATTTAGAATTGGTGCCCAACGACGCGTTGAAATGCTGCAGCCATATATCTTACTATAGGACCCGCTTTCAGCTAGCGCCACACATGTATCACAATGCGGCCAGCCCAGAGGATAGTTGAGGGGATCCATGAATGATACGTACATGTATGCACAAAGAAACGCACTTGGGATCTAGCTTCGGCACATTCCCATGTCGAGTGTTATGAAGACAATTAATTAAGCTTTCGACCCCAGAAGAAAATGATATATAGAATGTGTGCTTCTCAACTGTCGATCAGGCGGTGGATCCTAATCATTCAGTCACGAATTTTAGTTTAACTCTAGTTTAGATATTTATTTTATCCTTCTCAACAAAAACCGTTTGTTCCATCTAGCCTAGGGCTTGCGTTTCGTTCGTTTAAAGAAAAAGATGGTTCCACACGCGGTTATTACATTGTCATGGATTGCTCTCTCTATCTCTTACATTTATCAATATGGTAGTTTTTAGACCTGGAGAGTGAAAGATATGACGTCTTTCAAAAAATATTCTTACAGTAATAAAAGAACTTTTATTTATTTACGTGTCCATCAGAACACGTGGAAATCAAAATACTGTAATTTTGTAACTTCAGATTTACTTTAGCTGTTTATAGTAATTATAATTTATGTGGACTCTTTGGCCCTGTTTATTTCGGATTATAATCTCTCCAGATTATATAATCAGGCGCAAATAATCTAGCAGGTAAATAAACATCTAGATTATGAGTTCAGATTATATATCTAAAGCTTAGATTATGATAATCTCATAATCTCCTCAAGAGTAGCTTATTTGAGATTATTTTGGCAAAAGACCCACTACCCATGGTTATATAAATAGAAATTACATTACAATACATGTCATCCTTCTTTCATCACTCAAATAAACAAATAAGGATATTGTTGTCTTTGTGAATAATCTACATTTGTATAATCTAAACTACCAAACAGCTACATGTAGATTATAATTTATCTAGATTATAATCTGAATTATATAATTTAGATTATAATCCAGATTATATAATCTATAAGCTAAAACAAACATGCCCTTTATTTAGTTCTTGCATTCTCCTAATTTGTCTAGAGATCCAGCTTCCAAAATCTTGAAGTTCTTTGTATTTGGATTTTCTCAATTGCCTTTTTTCTATTTAGGTTGTGTTTGATTATCTCCGTTCCAATAATATTTATATAATAACATAAATAAAAATTTCACGTTATCTAATACTTCTGCTTTCAATATACTTAAGAACGACGACGATGATCATATCAACTTCGGAAAAACACTTTCAGTAGCCTGTACAACAATGGGGTATAGATACAACATGCACGTAACTGACCTTGAAGTAATGAAGTGTAAGCTCATCAAAACTCAACATTGGCTTGAGTGCAATTGAGGACCATGAGTAATTGACGAAAAGCTTATTTGATAAGCTTTCAAATAGATCTAATTTCGCCTCAATATCACAATGACAAGATCAGCCTTTTGTTGTTTCTGTGGGGTACTATGACGTCTTCATGGGCCTGACATTCATGCTTGGAGCCCTAACCCAAGTGGGAGCATGCTCCCAAACAAGTGGGGAATAGCCTACAGACGCCAAAGGATTGTCTTCCTCCTTTGCCCACTATCTTAGGAGGTTAGCAAGGGTGTCCCAAGTAAAATTGGAGGTCCAATCCATATCAAGTTTGAGTTTATCTTGAATTCCAAGAGTATCCATAGTAAAGCAAATTCCTAGGTCACGTACGGAATGTGGTTTCGATGATCCACCTACGAATGGAAATATAATTTTATAATCTACCAATAACACTGGTAACACTGGTACCACAATTAAATTCAATAATATGCTTAAATTACACATGATTGATGAGTGAGACTGAAAGGTTTGTTCAGACAACTCCTGATTGGTGAATGATTTCTAGTAATACAATAATATTAAAATAAGTCCTATATTTATGGGAAAAAACTAGAACCTAGAAGATTAAAAATTATATTATTATACTTTATGATGATTTAACCATATATCGAAGTCTAAATTTAGTAGATCCATTCATACAATGTGTGTGTATATATATAGTATATATATAATATATATATATTATATATATATATATATATATATATATATATATATATATATATTTAATTAGAAAAATGTATCATTGATTTTAATGTTCATCTTTTTTTGATAATGAAACAAGAGTTCCGGCTTTAGCATGATAATGCCGTACAACCAATACAAGTCGATTATTACAATTAAGAACTGTTGCATGAATAGTGATACTAACTCAAAGGAACTAAATTCCAATACTATGACTAACACTAGCCATACTCAATTCTTGTATTGAGCGCCATCCATGGTTTGCGAAGACTTCCATCGCCAACCACTTCCAAAACGTGCGAAGCAATGAGGAGTTGTTGTTGCGATTCCTCCTTTTGTAGCAGTCTCCAGAATCTTAACCAGTGAGTACAATCTGAAAATAACCTGCACAATTGATGGAATTGGTTTATGATTAAAAGCCACCTCATTTCGACTGAGCAAATAGCCCAAAATAAAGTTGCTATTCCAGAGAGTAAAACTTTTTATACCCCGGACCCCTATTTGTTCCCAAGACCCGATAATATGATTAATGCTAACGGGCATTTCTAATTTTAAGGCAAAGTAATTACTCTCCATTGCTTTTGTCCATATAACAGTCAAAAAGAGACGGTGAAAAACTTTCATTTTCGATTGCAAAAGCTACATGTCAAGCTACCATTCCATCGCCTTTTGGCTAAATTATCTTTAGTAAGGATTGCTCCACGACATAAATTCCACAAAAAAACTTTTATTTTCAAGGGGAACTTAAGTTTCCAAAGCTTCTTGTTCCGTTCGTTGTTGGGAATATTCATCAACAAATGGTACATAGATTGGACCGAGAAGATTCCATTCCTTTGACCGTCCCAAACAAATTTATCTCTAGACAGAGACAGAGTAACCTCAGTTAGCAAGTTTAGCATGTTGTGCCATTCCACTAATTTATTCCCCATGATTGTACGTCGAAAAGACAAATTAAGGTTCGTATCAGAAAAAACGTATGCAACCAAGGCAGATTTGTTACGCACTATATTAAAGAGATTTGGAAATTGCTCACTAAGAGGTCGACTGGTTGCCCATTTGTCCTTCCAGAATCTGGTAGCTTGACCATTTCCCACTTTAAGTGCCCCCCTCTAAGGAGCTGGTCCTTAATATTCATTAGGCCCGACCAGAATTGAGAATCCCCCTGTCTTCTAGATACTTGAGAAAGAGATTTCTCGCCTAGATATTTATTTTTAAGTAATTGTTGCCACATCCCATCCTCATTGAGTAATTTAAAGAGCCATTTGCTGAGTAAGCTTGTGTTTTTTATAGCTAGATTAGAGACACCTAAACCCCCTAACTCCTTGGGTTGACAAACGATATTCCATCTGGCCAGCCTATACTTCCTTTTACTACCTTCTCCCTGCCAAAAGAATCTAGACCGAATAGCATCCAATTTCTTCAAGACGCCTGCCGGTATCTCAAAGAACGACATCATAAAGATTGGCAGGCTACTTAACACAGAAGTAATGGCATAAATAATACTTTTTCTGTCCTAAAATAGTACTCGTTCGTTTTAGCTCTAGATTTTTATGTTCATAATCATATGAATGATTATAAATCTGCCTAGATATATATAGAACACATATATTAATTATTGTATGAATCCAATAAAAAATTAAAACGAATTTTAATTTTGAACGGAATGAGTATATGATGCGGTGCTCCGTCTGCGGCGATCCATCATCGCCGATGGTGATGGACTGATGGTTCCTGTTGTCAGCACGGGGCAAAGAGGCAGGCCGCCGTGCAGAAAGCCCGTTCTATGACACAGAAGCCTGCCTGACACAAGTCGTGTCTTTGTGCTAAACAGATCGATCGAGCCTCTGTCCTTCTGGGCCTTGGTGTGCATTAAGTTGCGATTGTGGTTGCGCCAACGCGGACGATTGCTGTTTGGGCCCAGTGCTAGGTTTGACGAATGGGCTAGGTTTAGTCCGCCTTGCCAGGCTTTAATATAGCCCATAACAGATAGCGATGCTCCCTGGAAAACTTAAGAAATGGGCTAGGTTTAGTCCGCCTTTCTGTAGCGCTATAGGTTTTGTTAAGAAATCTTAATTAGGGTTATATAGTCAAATACTGTCGGCGTTTCGAGACCGGGGGGTCCCTGGACCGACGAGTGAAATGTCGTCGCGTGTCCCAGCCCAGATGGGTCGGCGCGAGACAGAGCGCGAAGGGGGAAGAAAGGGCAGCCGGAGCGAGAGAGGGAGGTGGAAATCCTGTGGCCTTCGTGTTTGTCCCGCGCCCAGGTCGGGTGCGCTTGCAGTAGGGGGTTACAAGCGTCCACGCGGGAGAGGGGGCGAGCGGCCTGACGCGAGCGCCTGTCCCCTCCTCTTCCCCGCGCGGCCAACCTTCTGTAAGAGGGCTCTGGTCCTTCCTTTTATAGGCGCAAGGAGAGGATCCAGGTGTACAATGAGGGTGTAGCAGAGTGCTAACGTATCTAGCGGAAGAGAGCTAGCGCCCTAAGTACATGCCATCGTGGCAGCCGGAGAGGTTTTGGCACCCGGTTCGTGTGGTGTCGTGGCCGTCGGAGGAGCGCTAAAGCCTGGCGGAAGGACAGCTGTCGGAGCTGTTGAGTCCTTGCTGACGTCCTCTTGCTTCCGTAAGGGGGCTGAGAGCCGCCGTCGTCATAGAGCGTGCGGGGCGCCATCATTGCTTGTCTGGCGGAGCGAGCCAGATGGGATGCCGGTCTTGTTTCCCGTAGCCTGAGTCGGCTTGGGGTAGGGTAATGATGGCGCCTCCTGTTGACGTGGCCGGTCCGCGCCCTAGGTTGGGCGATGTGGAGGCTCCTCCGAGGTCGAGGTCGAGTCTGTCTTCCGAGGCCGAGGTCGAGTCCGAGCCCCTGGGCGAGGCGGAGACCGTCGGCGGAGGCCAGGGCTGAGTCCGAGCCCTGGGTTGGGCGGAGCGGAGTTCGTCGTCTTCCGGGGCTGAGCCCGAGTCCGAGCCCTAGGTCGGGCGGAGCGGAGTTCGTCGTCTTCCGGGGCTGAGCCCGAGTCTGAGCCCTAGGTCGGGCGGAGCGGAGTTTGCCGTCTTCCGGGGCTGAGCCCGAGTCCGAGCCCTGGGTAGGGCGAAGCGGAGTTTCCTATGATGCCTGAGGTCGGGCCTAGCTGCCTCTCAGCCTCGCTCTATCGAGCGGCACAGCAGTCGGAGCGGCGCAGGCGGCGCTGTCCTTCTGTCAGGCCGGTCAGTGGAGTGGCGAAGTGACTGCGGTCACTTCGGCTCTGTCGACTGGAGGACGCGCGTCAGGATAGAGGTGTCAGGCCACCTTTGCATTAAATGCCTCTGTGATTTGGTCAGTTGGCGTGGCGATTTGGCCAGGGTTGCTTCTTGGCGAAGGCTGGGCCTCGGGCGAGCCGGAAGTATGTTCGTCGCTGGAGGGGGGCCTCGGGCGAGACGGAGATCCTCCGGGGCCGGCTGCCCTTGCCCGAGGCTAGGCTCGGGCGAGGCGTGATCGAGTCCCTCGAATGGACCGATCCCTGACTTAATCGCACCCATCAGGCCTTTGCAGCTTTGTGCTGATGGGGGTTACCAGCTGAGAATTAGGAGTCTTGAGGGTACCCCTAATTATGGTCCCCGACAGTAGCCCCCGAGCCTCGAAGGGAGTGTTAACACTCGCTTGGAGGCTTTTGTCGCACTTTTTTGCAAGGGGGCGAGCCTTTCTCGGTTGCGTTTTGTTCCGGTGGGTGCGCGCGAGCGCATCCGCCGGGTGTAGCCCCCGAGGCCTCGGAGGAGTGGTTTGACTCCTCCGAGGTATTAATGCCTCGCGCAATGCTTCGGCTGATCTGGTCGTTCCCTCATGCGAGCTGGCTGTAGCCCGGGTGCACGGTCGGGTCCCAAGTTCTCGGGCTGGTATGTTGACGCTGTCAACGGTTTGGCCGGAGCCGGGTTTGCGAGAGCAGCCCCCGAGCCTCTGCACAGGGCAAGAGGACGGTCAGGGACAGACTCGACTTTTTTACATACGCCCCTGCGTCGCCTTTCCACAAGGAGGAGGGGGGAAAGCGCCATGTTGCCCTCGGAGGGCGCCGAACATGGTGTCTCCGGTGAGCTGCTGGCGGGTAATCCGAGCGGACGTCCGTGCCCCATTTGTTAGGGGTCGGCTAGAGGCCCAGAGGCGCGCCCAAAAGTACCTGCGGGTGATCTACCGGACCCGGTCCCCTGTCGACGGGGTCCGAGGGCTCGATGCCTCCTTCTGATGGGATTCCGTTAAAAGATCGTTCCCGCTGGTCTCAGAAATGTCCTAGGGTACCTCGGGAGCGCAGCCCGAGCCTTGGTTATGTATCGAACGTACCCATGGTCATCCCTCGCTTTGTGTCTGAGGCGGCTGTGAACCCTTCGAGGGCCAGCCTTCGAACCCCTGATCAGTAGTGGGCGCAGAGTCCGAGTGGCCTGAGGCGGCCGTTGAACCCTTCCGAGGGGCCGGCCTTCGAACCTCTGACCAGTAGTGGGTGTGGAGCCCACGCGCTCTGAGGCGGCCGTTAAACCCCTCCGAGGGGCCAGCCTTCGAACCTCTGATCAGTAGGGAGGCTCGGAGCTTGTTTCCTTCACGGAGAAGGATCCTTTTCGGGGTATCACCCTTTCCCGGTCCCTATTGTAAGAGAGAGAAAGAGGAGAAGGAAAAGGATAAGAAATCGAATGACGCGGCGTACCTTTTTTGACGCGGTCATTATGGCGGAGGCGAAGCATCGCTCGCTTCCCCTGCCAGAGGCGCCGCTTATCCCGCCGCGGAGTTAATGCGACGGGGCGAGTGGTTCATGGGGCGGCCGTTGCGCGTGCGCGAGCCGTTCGAGGAACGGAACACGGGTGCGCCGTCTTCACGCCGTGAGAGAGGGTTCTCTCACTGCCCCAGGATGGGACGTAAGCCTGGCTGACGACGTGACCGCTGCTCCCACCCGCCTGCCACCGCCATTACTGCCGGCCCATTTTTGGCTGCATTGACCGTCGCACCAGGCTGGCGCTGCTGGGTCGCGCGCTGGGTCGCCTCGAGTCGCGGTACTAATTCCGCAATCGAGGAGGCGCGGTGGTGGCGCGAGTGGCGGTGCAGTTGCTTGCACGTAGCGACCGGCGCGCCGGTTGCGTGACGCGTGGGCGTGGGCTTCCATGCTGGGCGCGTTGGAAGTCGGAGAGGTGCGCCCATTTGGCGCGGTTGCATGCCGCCTGCATGGCTGCCCGCCCTTTCGCCCGCTGGTCTGGGCAAAAGTGGAGGGATGCTTGTAACCGCTGGGCGGTTGCATGCATCGCGCGTGGTGGTTTGGCTTCTTCTGCTCTGGGCCAACTTGCATGACGCGTGGGACCCAGCCCCCGCGCCGTAGGGGGAGGACCTTGGAGCGTGTTGGAGAAGACTCAGCCCACGACGGCTGGGGACGCAAGTAGGGAGAGTCGCCTTTAAAAGGAGGGTGACCCCCTTGAAAGGCGACCATGTCTTTGCGCTCCCTTATGCATCGCGTCTTTCCACCTTCCGAGCCCCGGGATGGGGGATGCCCGCAGTCCTTCCGCCTTGTCGTTGGAGGAACACAACTCTGTGGGAGTTGGTACCTTTCAGCCATCGTTCGGCTTCAAGGATTTTCATCATGCAGCCCGGCTGCACCCCTCCTCCGGCGGTCACCCAAGACGGTGACCTCCAGTTTGATGGCGGGGGAAAGCAAGCCGGGCTGCGGCCTCTGCCCCTCCCTCAGCCTCAAGGATTTTCATCACTAGTGCTGGGGAGGGGAGTGTGCCGAGTTGGGGTCGGCCCCTGCGTGGGCGGTGGCCCGCTCCTTCCCTCAGTGATCGGGGGGAAGGGCGTTCGCCGTTCATGGCGCTGGCAGCTGCCGCGTGCCCGGCTCTCGGACCTGAGTGGCTTCGGAGCCGCTCCCGGCGCCGCCTTCCGCCACGGCAGCTGGAAGAGGTTCTTCCGCCGACGAGATAGCCGGGGCCGCCCACGGACCGACCTCCAACTCTACGGCCTTCTGCTCGTCCTTGCCTCATGAGTTTGGGCACGGGCGGGGGCCTCCTGGCAGCAGCATCCGCCCTAAGGTCATCGCTGCTGCTGTTCGGCCCCCCGGAGCAGAAGTCGTCGTCGTCGCCGCTGCTGGAGCGGGTGACGGCGTGCCGTTCGTCGGTCTTCTGTTGCTCCGCAGGCCCCCCGATCGAGTGGGGTTGTTCGTACCTGCGGAGGTGGAACCGGAGTTCCGTTTGTAATGGCACCTTGAATGTCGGTCTTTTGTTCATTGTGGTTGTCGGGGCCTGAACATGTATGTATTTTTGGCACGGAGCCGTGTTTTTTCCTCATTTTCGAGCAGTAAGACTCGCCGGTTGGTTGTCTGAACCGCTTCACCAAGCGTGAGTCGCCCCGTGCAAAGGTGACGAGTGAGGTATCCGTATCCCGGAGGCGTAGGAGTCCCTCGGCTCGGTCGGCCTTGTTGTCCGAGGCTTCTCTTGCTTAGTTAAAGGAACCCCTTGGCCGCTCTTCGATGAGCCGAAGCCAGGGGTAGCGGTGTCAGCACGGACAGAGGCAGAGTTAGCTCGAAAAGAAGACTTGGTCGGCCGGAGCCTGGCCGGGTCGTCCGTTAGCGGGATCGACGCCGGAGTTGATCTGCCGAGACCTCGGG
Organism: Zea mays; assembly: GCF_902167145.1. Classification (NCBI taxonomy): domain Eukaryota; kingdom Viridiplantae; phylum Streptophyta; class Magnoliopsida; order Poales; family Poaceae; genus Zea; species Zea mays. The sequence continues at coordinate 23,631 of NW_023367173.1, forward strand.
CCGGGCTGATGTCTTCGGGGGACAACTGGCCGAGGCCTCGGGGTGACCAGCCGAGCCGCCTGCTCGAGCCGGATTCTTTGGGGAGACCCTGGCGGCGATGGCCTGGGTGAGATGATGACGTCGTCCTTCAGAGTGGAGATCCTTGGACCGCGTCGCCGTCCGAGGCTAGGTCGGACCTCGCCGAAGGTGTAGTTGACGCCGAGGGTGCTGCTGCTCCCTTCAGCCGTCAAGATCTGAGCCTGCAGGATCGGATTATCTTGTAGTGTGTGTTTTCTGTGGCCGCTGAGGCCCAAACACACCCTCGTCGTGTTGTAAAGCTACGCTTCTTTTCCTCTCATTTCGAGTATCTGGACTTTTTCGTCGGTAACAGAATTGTCTGTGCGAGCGAGAGTTGCTTTTCACGGAAGGTGATGAGTGAGGTATCCGTATCCCGGAGGCGTAGGAATCCCTCGGCTCGGTCGGCCTTGCCGCTTACGCGTACTCTTGCCCGTCCATAGGGTTCTGTCACCGACACAGTCGAGAAGGCTCGAAGAATCGCTTCGGTAGAGGGGCTTTCGAACGTGAAGACTTGTTCGGTCCGCGGAATCACTTATCCGAACGTGAGTTACTTATCACAGAAGGTGATGAGTGAGGTATCCGTATCCCGGAGGCGTAGGAGTCCCTCGGCTCGGTCAGCCTTGGCTGCTTACGTGTACTCCGTCGTTTTCAGGATCCACTTTCGAAGTAGTTGAAAAGCACGAAAGACATTCTGGCAGAAAGGATCTTTTTTCGAGGAAAATTTCGACGTAGAGGGGGTTCCCCCCTTTTAACCCCCGAGGGAGGGTCGGGCTTTGCCGAGGCAAGGCTGACCCTTCCTTGATGACTAAACTTTGCGTGGGAGCGAGGTATATGAACAACTTGAAAGCATCTTAAGGGTAGAAGCGACGTAGCTGTTGGATGTTCCAAGCGTTGTTGTAGACCTCGCCTTGATTGTTGGCCAGCTTGTACGTTCCGGGCTTCAGAACTTTGGCAATGACGAACAGCCCTTCCCAGGGAGGCGTGAGCTTGTGCCGCCCTCGGGCGTCCTGTCGCAGCCGAAGCACCAGGTCGCCCGCCTGGAGGTCTCAGGACCGGACCCCTCGGGCGTGGTAGCGTCGTAGGGACTGATGGTACCGCGCCAAGTGTAGTAAGGCCATGTCCCGAGCCTCTTCCAGCTGGTCCAGTGAGTCTTCTTGAAAGGGAATTAGGCTTACACCTAGTCCCTAATTAATTTTGGTGGTTGAATTGCCCAACACAAACAATTGGACTAACTAGTTTGCCCAAGTGTATAGATTATACAGGTGTCAAAGGTTCACACTCAGCCAATAAAAAGATCAAGTTTTGGATTCAACAAAGGGGCAAAGGGCCAACCGAAGGCACCTCTGGTCTGGCGCACCGGACTGTCCGGAGTGCCACCGGACATGTCCGGTGCACCAGAGGACTCCAACGCCAACTCGCTACCTTCGGGAATTTTCGGAGGCGACTCCGCTATAATTCACCGGACTGTCCGGTGTACACCGGACAGTGTCCGGTGCGCCAAGGGAGGTCGGCCTCAGGAACTCGCCAGCTTCGGGAAACTCCAACGGCTAGTCCGCTATAATTCACCGGACTGTCCGGTGTGCACCGGACTGTCCGGTGTGCCTCCGGAGCAACGGCTATCTCCGCGCCAACGGCTCTCTGCCGCGCATTTAATGCGCGCTCTGCGCGCGCAGATGTCAGGCGCGCCCATGCTGGCACACCGGACAGCAAACAGTACCTGTCCGGTGTGCACCGGACACCCAGGCGGGCCCACAAGTCAGAAGCTCCAACGGTCAGAATCCAACGGCAGTGATGACGTGGCAGGGGGGCACCGGACTGTCCGGTGTGCACCGGACTGTCCGGTGCGCCATCGAACAGACAGCCTCCCAACGGCCACTTTTGGTGGTTGGGGCTATAAATACCCCAACCACCCCACCATTCATTGCATCCAAGTTTTCCACTTCCCAACTACTACAAGAGCTCTAGCATTCAATTCTAGACACACCAAAGAGATCAAATCCTCTCCAAATTCCACACAACGCCATAGTGACTAGAGAGAGTGATTTGCTTGTGTTCTTTCGAGCTCTTGCGCTTGGATTGCTTTCTTCTTTCTTGATCCTACTTTACAATCAAACCCACTTGTAATTGAGGCAAGAGACACCAATCTTGTGGTGGTCCTTGTGGGAACTTTGTGTTCCAAGTGATTGAGAAAAGAAAGCTCACTCGATCCGTGGATCGTTTGAGAGAGGGAAGGGTTGAAAGAGACCCGGCCTTTGTGGCCTCCTCAACGGGGAGTAGGTTTGCAAGAACCGAACCTCGGTAAAACAAATCTCCGTGTCTCACTTGCTTATTCGCTTGGGATTTGTTTTGCGCCCTCTCTTGCGGACTCGTTTCTTATTACTAACGCTAACCCCGGCTTGTAGTTGTGTTTATATTTGTAAAATTCAGTTTCGCCCTATTCACCCCCCCTCTAGGCGACTTTCAATTGGTATCGGAGCCCGGTGCTTCATTAGAGCCTAACCGCTCGAAGTGATGTCGGGAGATCACGCCAAGAAGGAGATGGAGACCGGCGAAAAGCCCACTGCAAGCAACGGGAGCACTTCATCGGAAGAGTCCCGCACCAAACGGAGGGAGAAGAAGAAGAGCTCCTCCAACAAAGGGAAGGAGAAGAAATCTTCTTCTCACCACAAAGAGAAGAAGGAAAAATCTTCCTCCCACAAGCCGCATCGGAGTGGGGACAAACAAAAGAGGATGAGGAAAGTGGTCTACTACGAGACCGACACTTCATCAACATCAACCTCCGGCTCCGATGCGCCCTCCGTAACTTCTAAATGCCAAGAGCGTAAGAAGTTTAGTAAGATCCCCCTACACTACCCTCGCATTTCTAAACATGCACCTTTACTTTCCGTCCCATTAGGCAAACCACCAACTTTTGATGGTGAAGATTATGCTAGGTGGAGTGATTTAATGCGATTTCATCTAACCTCACTCCACAAAAGTATATGGGATGTTGTTGAGTTTGGTGCACAGGTACCGTCTGTAGGGGATAAGGATTATGATAAGGATGAGGTGGCCCAAATCGAGCACTTCAACTCTCAAGCGACAACAATACTCCTCGCCTCACTAAGTAGAGAGGAGTATAACAAAGTACAAGGGTTGAAGAGTGCCAAGGAGGTTTGGGATGTACTCAAAACCGCGCACGAGGGAGACGAGCTCACCAAGATCACCAAGCGGGAAACGATCGAGGGGGAGCTCGGTCGGTTCCGGCTTCGCAAAGGGGAGGAGCCACAACACATGTACAACCGGCTCAAGACCCTGGTGAACCAAGTGCGCAACCTCGGGAGCGTAAAATGGGATGACCACGAAGTGGTTAAGGTTATTTTAAGATCTCTTATTTTTCTTAACCCCACTCAAGTTCAATTAATTCGTGGTAATCCTAGATACACTAAAATGACCCCCGAGGAAGTAATCGGGCATTTTGTAAGTTTTGAGTGCATGATCGAAGGCTCGAGAAAGATCAACGAGCTTGACGAACCCACCACATCCGAAGCTCAACCCGTCGCATTCAAAGCGACGGAGGAAAAGAAGGAGGAGGCTACACCAAGTCGACAACCGATAGACGCCTCCAAGCTCGACAATGAGGAAATGGCGCTCGTCATCAAGAGCTTCCGCCAAATCCTCAAGCAAAGGAGGGGGAAAGACTACAAGTCCCGCTCCAAGAAGGTTTGCTACAAATGTGGTAAGCCCGGTCATTTTATTGCTAAATGTCCCATATCTAGTGACAGTGACCGAGGCGACGACAAGAAGGGGAGAAGAAAGGAGAAGAGAAGGTACTACAGGAAGAAGGGCGGCGATGCCCATGTTTGTCGGGAATGGGATTCCAACATCGCCGTCACCAAGGGACTTCTCTTCCCCAACGTCGGCCACAAGTGCCTCATGGCAAAGGACGGCAAACGGAAGAAGGTTAAATCTAACTCCTCCACTAAATATGAGTCTTCTAGTGATGATAATGCTAGTGATGAGGAGGATAGTTTGCGTTCCCTTTTTGCCAACCTTAACATAGCTCAAAAGGAGAAATTAAATGAATTGGTTAGTGCTATTCATGAAAAGGATGACCTTTTGGATTCTCAAGAGGACCTCCTCATTAAGGAAAATAAGAAGCATGTTAAGGTTAAAAAGGCTTATGCTCTTGAAATTGAGAAATGTGTAAAGTTATCTAGTGAGCTAAGCACTTGCCATGAGATGATTGACAACCTTAAACATGAAAATGCTAGTTTAAATGCTAAGGTTGATTCACATGTTTGTAATGTCTCAATTCCTAATCCTAGAGATAATAATGATGATTTGCTTGCTAGGATTGAAGAATTAAACATTTCTCTTGCTAGCCTTAGAGTAGAAAATGAAAATTTAATTGCTAAGGCTAAAGAACTAGATGTTTGCAATGCTACCATTTCCAATCTTAGAGATAAAAATGATATTCTTCATGCTAAGATTGTTGAACTTAATTCTTGCAAACCCTCTACATCTATTGTTGAACATGTCACTATTTGTACTAGATGTAGAGATATTCATATCAATGCTATACATGATCACATGACTTTAATTAAACAACAAAATGATCATATAGCTAAATTAGATGCTAAAATTGCCGAGCACAACTTAGAAGATGAGAAATTTAAATTTGCTCGTAGCATGCTTTATAGTGGGAGACGCCCTGGCATCAAGGATGGCATTGGCTTCCAAAGGGGAGACAATGTCAAACTTAGTGTCCCTCCTAAAAGATTGTCAAATTTTGTTAAGGGCAAGGCTCCCATGCCTCAGGATAACGAGGGTTACATTTTGTACCCTGCTGGTTATCCTGAGAACAAAATTAGGAGAATTCATTCTAGGAAGTCTCACTCTGGCCCTAATCATGCTTTTATGTATAAGGGTGAGACATCTAGTTCTAGGCAACCAACCCGTGCCAAGCTGCCTAAGAAAACTCCTAATGCATCAAATGATCATAACATTTCATTTAAAACTTTTGATGCATCTTATGTGTTGACTAACAAATCCGGCAAAGTAGTTGCCAAATATGTTGGGGGCAAGCACAAGGGGTCAAAGACTTGTGTTTGGGTACCCAAAGTTCTTGTGTCTAATGCCAAAGGACCCAAAACCATTTGGGTACCTAAAGTCAAGAACTAAACTTGTTTTGTAGGTTTATGCATCCGGGGGCTCAAGTTGGATCATCGACAGCGGGTGCACAAACCATATGACAGGGGAGAAAAAGATGTTCTCCTCCTATGAGAAAAACCAAGATCCCCAAAGAGCGATTACATTCGGGGATGGAAATCAAGGTTTGGTCAAAGGTTTGGGTAAAATTGCTATATCTTCTGACCATTCCATTTCCAATGTTTTTCTTGTTGATTCTTTAGATTACAACTTGCTTTCTGTATCTCAATTATGTCAAATGGGCTACAATTGTCTTTTCACTGATATAGGTGTCACTGTCTTTAGAAGAAGTGATGATTCAATAGCATTTAAGGGAGTGTTAGAGGGTCAGCTATACTTGGTAGACTTTGATAGAGCTGAACTCGACACTTGCTTAATTGCTAAGACTAACATGGGCTGGCTCTGGCATCGCCGACTAGCACATGTTGGGATGAAGAATCTTCACAAGCTTCTAAAGGGAGAACACATTTTAGGACTAACAAATGTTCATTTTGAGAAAGACAGGATTTGTAGCGCATGCCAAGCAGGAAAGCAAGTTGGCTCCCATCATCCACATAAGAACATAATGACGACCGACAGGCCACTGGAGCTCCTACACATGGATCTATTCGGCCCGATCGCTTACTTAAGCATCGGCGGGAGTAAGTACTGTCTAGTTATTGTGGATGATTATTCTCGCTTCACTTGGGTGTTCTTTTTACAGGAAAAATCTCAAACCCAAGAGACCTTAAAGGGATTCTTGAGACGGGCTCAAAATGAGTTCGGCTTAAGGATCAAGAAAATAAGAAGCGACAACGGGACGGAGTTCAAGAACTCTCAAATTGAAGGCTTCCTTGAGGAGGAGGGCATCAAGCATGAGTTCTCTTCTCCCTACACGCCACAACAAAATGGTGTGGTGGAGAGGAAGAATCGAACTCTATTGGACATGGCAAGAACCATGCTTGATGAGTACAAGACTTCGGATTGGTTTTGGGCCGAAGCGGTCAACACCGCTTGCTACGCTATCAACCGGTTATATCTTCACCGAATCCTCAAGAAGACATCATATGAACTCCTAACCGGTAAAAAGCCCAACATTTCATATTTTAGAGTTTTTGGTAGCAAATGCTTTATTCTTGTTAAAAGAGGTAGAAAATCTAAATTTGCTCCTAAAACTGTAGAAGACTTTTTACTTGGTTATGACTCAAACACAAGGGCATATAGGGTCTTTAACAAGTCCACTGGACTAGTTGAAGTCTCATGTGACGTTGTGTTTGATGAGACTAACGGCTCTCAAGTAGAGCAAGTTGATCTTGATGAGATAGGTGATGAAGAGGCTCCGTGCATCGCGCTAAGGAACATGTCCATTGGGGATGTGTGTCCTAAGGAATCCGAAGAGCCTCCAAATGCACAAGATCAACCGTCCTCCTCCATGCAAGCATTTCCACCAACTCAAAATGAGGAAGAGGCTCAAGTTGATGAAGAAGAAGATCAATCAAATGAGCCACCTCAAGATGATGGCATAGATCAAGGGGGAGATGCAAATGGTCAAGACAAGGAGGATGAAGAGCAAAGACCGCCACACCCAAGAGTCCACCAAGCAATCCAACGAGATCACCCCATCGACACCATCCTCGGCGACATTCATAAGGGGGTAACTACTAGATCTCGTGTGGCACATTTTTGTGAACATTACTCTTTTGTTTCCTCTATTGAGCCACATAGGGTAGAGGAAGCACTTCAAGATTCGGATTGGGTGGTGGCAATGCAAGAGGAGCTCAACAACTTCACTAGAAATGAGGTATGGCATTTAGTTCCACGTCCTAACCAAAATGTTGTAGGAACCAAATGGGTCTTCCGCAACAAGCAAGATGAGCATGGTGTGGTGACAAGGAACAAAGCTCGACTTGTGGCCAAGGGATACTCCCAAGTCGAAGGTTTGGATTTCGGTGAAACCTATGCACCCGTAGCTAGGCTTGAATCAATTCGCATATTATTAGCCTATGCTACTTACCATGGCTTTAAGCTTTATCAAATGGACGTGAAAAGTGCCTTCCTCAATGGACCAATCAAGGAAGAGGTCTATGTTGAGCAACCTCCCGGCTTTGAAGACAGTGAGTACCCTAACCATGTCTATAAACTCTCTAAGGCACTTTATGGGCTCAAGCAAGCCCCAAGAGCATGGTATGAATGCCTTAGAGATTTCCTTATTGCTAATGGCTTCAAAGTCGGTAAAGCCGATCCTACTCTATTCACTAAAACTCTTGAAAATGATTTGTTTGTATGCCAAATCTATGTTGATGATATTATATTTGGGTCTACTAACGAATCTACATGTAAAGAGTTTAGTAGGATCATGACACAAAAGTTCGAGATGTCTATGATGGGGGAGTTGAAGTATTTTCTAGGATTTCAAGTAAAGCAACTCCAAGAGGGCACCTTCATTAGCCAAACGAAGTACACTCAAGACATTCTAAACAAGTTTGGGATGAAGGATGCCAAGCCCATCAAGACACCCATGGGAACTAATGGGCATCTCGACCTCGACACGGGAGGTAAGTCCGTGGATCAAAAGGTATACCGGTCGATGATAGGTTCTTTACTCTATTTATGTGCATCTCGACCGGACATTATGCTTTCCGTATGCATGTGTGCAAGATTCCAATCCGACCCTAAGGAATCCCACCTTACGGCCGTAAAACGAATCTTGAGATATTTGGCTTATACTCCTAAGTTTGGACTTTGGTACCCTCGGGGATCCACATTTGATTTGATTGGTTATTCGGATGCCGATTGGGCGGGGTGCAAAATCAATAGGAAGAGCACGTCAGGGACTTGCCAGTTCTTGGGAAGATCCTTGGTGTCTTGGGCTTCAAAGAAGCAAAATTCGGTCGCTCTTTCCACCGCCGAAGCCGAGTATATTGCCGCAGGCCATTGTTGCGCACAATTACTTTGGATGAGGCAAACCCTGCGGGACTACGGTTACAAATTAACCAAAGTCCCCTTGCTATGTGATAATGAGAGTGCAATCAAAATGGCCGACAATCCCGTCGAGCATAGCCGCGCTAAGCACATAGCCATTCAGTATCATTTTCTTAGGGATCACCAACAAAAGGGAGATATCGAGATTTCTTACATTAACACTAAAGATCAATTAGCCGATATCTTTACCAAGCCACTTGATGAACAAACTTTTACCAAACTTAGGCATGAGCTCAATATTCTTGATTCACGCAATTTCTTTTGCTAGATTGCACACATAGCTCATTTACATACCTTTGATCATGTCTCTTTCATGTGCTATGACTAATGTGTTTTCAAGTCTATCTCAAACCAAGTCATAGGTATATTGAAAGGAAATTAGAGCCTTCGGCGAAGACAAAGGCTTCCACTCCGTAACTCATCCTTCGCCGCCACTCCGCGCTTCTCTTTAGGGGGAGAATTCCAAGCAAAAGGACTTCGTCGTTGGTATAATCTTAACTCATTTATTTATGACCAAAGGGGCAGATAGCACTTCGAGGGCTCTAATGATTCCGTTTTTGGCGATTCATGCCAAAGGGGGAGAGAGTAAGAGCCCCAAAGCAAAAGGACCGCACCACCACCAATTTCAAAAACTTCGTGTTTTCAAAGAATTTTATCAATTGGTATCCTATTGTGTTCTAAAGGGGGAGAAAGTAGTATTTCAAAATAGTATATCAAAACCCTCTTGAACACTAAGAGGAGGATCTCTTTTAGGGGGAGTTTTGTTTAAGTAAAAGGAGAAGCATTTGAAATAGGGGGAGAAAATTTCAAATCTTGAAAATGCTTTGCAAAATCTTATTCATTTACCTTTGACTATTTGCAAAAGAACTTTGAAAAGGATTTACAAAATAGTTTGCAAAAACAAAACATGTGGTGCAAAGTGTGGTCCAAAATGTTATATAAGAAAGAAACAATCCATGCATATCTTGTAAGTATTCATATTGGCTCAATTCCAAGCAACCTTTACACTTACATTATGCAAACTAGTTCAATTATGCACTTCTATATTTGCTTTGGTTTGTGTTGGCATCAATCACCAAAAAGGGGGAGATTGAAAGGGAATTAGGCTTACACCTAGTCCCTAATTAATTTTGGTGGTTGAATTGCCCAACACAAACAATTGGACTAACTAGTTTGCCCAAGTGTATAGATTATACAGGTGTCAAAGGTTCACACTCAGCCAATAAAAAGATCAAGTTTTGGATTCAACAAAGGGGCAAAGGGCCAACCGAAGGCACCTCTGGTCTGGCGCACCGGACTGTCCGGAGTGCCACCGGACATGTCCGGTGCACCAGAGGACTCCAACGCCAACTTGCTACCTTCGGGAATTTTCGGAGGCGACTCCGCTATAATTCACCGGACTGTCCGGTGTACACCGGACAGTGTCCGGTGCGCCAAGGGAGGTCGGCCTCAGGAACTCGCCAGCTTCGGGAAACTCCAACGGCTAGTCCGCTATAATTCACCGGACTGTCCGGTGTGCCTCCGGAGCAACGGCTATCTCCGCGCCAACGGCTCTCTGCCGCGCATTTAATGCGCGCTCTGCGCGTGCAGATGTCAGGCGCGCCCATGCTGGCACACCGGACAGCAAACAGTACCTGTCCGGTGTGCACCGGACACCCAGGCGGGCCCACAAGTCAGAAGCTCCAACGGTCAGAATCCAACGGCAGTGATGACGTGGCAGGGGGGCACCGGACTGTCCGGTGTGCACCGGACTGTCCGGTGCGCCATCGAACAGACAGCCTCCCAACGGCCACTTTTGGTGGTTGGGGCTATAAATACCCCAACCACCCCACCATTCATTGCATCCAAGTTTTCCACTTCCCAACTACTACAAGAGCTCTAGCATTCAATTCTAGACACACCAAAGAGATCAAATCCTCTCCAAATTCCACACAACACCATAGTGACTAGAGAGAGTGATTTGCTTGTGTTCTTTCGAGCTCTTGCGCTTGGATTGCTTTCTTCTTTCTTGATCCTACTTTACAATCAAACCCACTTGTAATTGAGGCAAGAGACACCAATCTTGTGGTGGTCCTTGTGGGAACTTTGTGTTCCAAGTGATTGAGAAAAGAAAGCTCACTCGATCCGTGGATCGTTTGAGAGAGGGAAGGGTTGAAAGAGACCCGGCCTTTGTGGCCTCCTAAACGGGGAGTAGGTTTGCAAGAACCGAACCTCGGTAAAACAAATCTCCGTGTCTCACTTGCTTATTCGCTTGGGATTTGTTTTGCGCCCTCTCTTGCGGACTCGTTTCTTATTACTAACGCTAACCCCGGCTTGTAGTTGTGTTTATATTTGTAAAATTCAGTTTCGCCCTATTCACCCCCCCTCTAGGCGACTTTCACTTCTCGACTAGCTTGGTTGCTTTGGTCGGCGTAGGCCCTCGTCCTCGGGAAACCGTATTCTAGGTCTGTGGGCAAGATGGCCTCGGCCCCATAGACCAGAAAGAACAGCGTGAAGCCCGTGGCACGGCTCGGCGTTGTCCTCAGGCTCCAGACCACCGAGGGGAGTTCCTTCATCCATCGCTTGCCGAACTTGTTGAGGTCGTTGTAGATCCGAGGCTTGAGCCCTTGTAGAATCATGTCGTTGGCACACTCTACTTGCCCATTCGTCATGGGGTGAGCCACGGCTGCCCAGTCCACCCGGATGTGGTGATCCTCGCAGAAGTCCAGGAACTTTCTGCCGGTGAACTGGGTGCCGTTGTCGGTGATGATGGAGTTCGGGACCCCAAAGCGATGGATGATGTTGGTGAAGAACGCCACCGCCTGTTCGGACCTGATGCTATTTAGGGGCCGGACCTCGATCCACTTGGAGAATTTGTCGATGGCGACCAACAGGTGCGTGTAGCCCCCGGGTGCCTTCTGCAAGGGGCCGACGAGGTCCAGACCCCACATAGCGAAAGGCCAGGTGATGGGTATCGTCTGTAGAGCCTGAGCGGGCAGGTGGGTCTGCCTCGCGTAGAACTGACACCCTTCGCAGGTGCGGACAATTCTAGCGGCGTCGGCCACCGCCGTCGGCCAGTAGAAACCTTGTCGGAAGGCGTTTCCGACGAGGGCTCGAGGTGCTGTGTGATGGCCGCAAGCCCCCGAGTGTATCTCTTGCAGGAGCTTCTGACCTTCGGCGATGGGGATGCATCGCTGGAGGATGCCTGAGGGGCTGCGGTGGTATTGCTCCTTCCCGTCCCCCACCAAGACAAACGACTTGGCGCGCCGCGCCAACCGTCGAGCTTCGGCTCGGTCGAGGGGTAGCTCTCCTCGGTGGAGATATTGCAGGTACGGGGCCTGCCAGTTTCGATTAGGCGTGACCCCGCTTCGCTCCTCCTCGACGCGCAGTGCCTCACCCCCGAGGGCCGAGGGTGCCTCGGGCCGAGCTAAGGGTGCCTCGGGCCGAGCCGAGGGTGCCTCGGACTGAGCCGAGGGTTCCTCGGGCTGGGCCGAGGGTGCCTCGGGCTCGGACGTGTCGTCGATCTTGACGGAGGGTTGATGCAGGTCTTGAGAGAAGACGTCCGGGGGAACCGTTGTTCGCCCCGAGGCTATTTTAGCCAGCTCGTCCGTAGTCTCGTTGTAGCGTCGGGCGATGTGGTTGAGCTCGAGCCCGTAGAACTTGTCTTCCAGGCGTCGAACCTCATCGCAGTAGGCTTCAATCTTCGGGTCGCGGCAGTGGGAGTTCTTCATGACTTGGTCGATGACGAGCTACGAGTCACCGCGAGCGTCGAGGCGTCGGACCCCTAGCTCGATGGCGATGCGCAACCCGTTGACCAGAGCCTCATACTCAGCCACGATGTTGGACGCCGGGAAGTGGAGGCGTAGCACGTAGCGTAGATGCTTTCCGAGGGGCGAGATGAAGAGTAGGCCTGTGCCAGCCCCTGTCTTCATCAGCGACCCGTCGAAGAACATGGTCCAGAGTTTCGGCTGGATCGAAACCGTTGGGAGCTGGGTGTCGACCCATTCAGCCATGAAGTCCGCCAAGACCTGGGACTTGATGGCCTTCCGAGGGGCGAACGAGATCGCTTCGCCCATGATTTACACCGCCCACTTTGCGATTCTACCTGAGGCCTCTCGGCACTGGATGATCTCCCCCAGGGGGAAGGATGACACCACAGTTACCGGATGAGACTCGAAGTAGTGTCGTAACTTCCGCCGCGTCAGGATCACCGCGTAAAGCAGCTTCTGAATTTGTGGGTAGCGGATCTTGGTTTCGGACAGTACCTCGCTGATGAAGTAAACTGGCCTCTGAACGGGCAATGCATGCCCCTCTTCTCGTCTCTCAACCACAATCGCCGCGCTAACCACCTGAGTGGTCGCGGCGACGTAGATCAAGAGGACTTCTCCGGCAGCGGGGGGCACCAAGATGGGAGCATTCGTGAGGAGCGCCTTCAGGTTCCCGAGGGCTTCCTCAGCCTCGGGGGTCCAAGTGAAGCACTCGGCCTTCCTTAAGAGGCGGTACAGAGGCAGGCCTCTTTCGCCGAGGCGTGAGATGAAGCGGCTTAGAGCCGCAAGGCATCCCATGACTCTCTGTACGCACTTTCAAGTCCTTGATGGGCCCCATGCTGGTGATGGCCGCGATCTTCTCGGGGTTGGCTTCGATGCCACGCTCGGAGACGATGAACCCCAAGAGCATGCCTCGGGGTACCCCGAAGACACACTTCTTGGGATTAAGCTTCACGCCTTTCGCCTTGAGACATCGGAATGTCACTTCAAGGTCGGAAAAGGAGGTCGGAGGCTTTCCTCATCTTGACTACGATGTCGTCGACGTAGGCCTCGACCGTCCGGCCAATGTGTTCGCCGAACACATGGTTCATGCACCGCTGGTACGTCGCGCCCGCATTCCTCAAGCCGGACGGCATGGTGACATAGCAGTACATGCCGAAGGGTGTGATGAAAGAAGTCGCGAGCTGGTCGGACTCTTTCATCCTGATTTGGTGATACCCTGAGTAGGCATCAAGGAAAGACAGGGTTTCGCACCCAGCAGTGGAATCCACGATTTGATCGATGCGAGGCAGAGGGTAGGGAACCTTCGAACATGCTTTGTTTAGACCAGTGTAGTCTACACACATCTGCCATTTCCCTCCTTTCTTTCTCACAAGCACAGGGTTGGCAAGCCATTCGGGATGGAATACCTCTTTGATGAACCCTGCCGCCATTAGCTTGTGGATCTCCTCGCCTATGGCTCTGCGCTTTTCCTCGTCGAATCGGCGCAGAGGCTGCTTCACGGGTCGGGCTCCAGCTCGGATATCCAGTGAGTGCTCGGCGACATCCCTCGGTATGCCGGGCATGTCCAAGGGACTCCACGCGAAAACGTCGGCGTTCGCGTGGAGAAAGTCGACGAGCACTGCTTCCTATTTGGGATCGAGCTCGGAGCCGACCCGGATCTGCTTGGAGGCGTCGCTGCTGGGGTCGAGGGGGACGGACTTAACCGTCTCCGCTGGCTCGAAGTTGCCGGCGTGACGCTTCACGTCTGGCACCTCCTTAGAGAGGCTCTCCAGGTCGGCGATGAGGGCCTCGGATTCGGCGTACTCCACGCACTCCACGTCGCATTCGAACGCGTGTTTGTACGTGGGGCCGACGGTGATGACCCCGTTGGGGCCCGACATCTTGATCTTGAGGTAGGTGTAGTTGGGGACGGCCATGAACTGCGCGTAGCATGGCCTTCCCAATACTGCGTGGTAGGTTCCTCGGAACCCAACCACCTCGAACGTGAGGGTCTCCCTTAGGAAGTTGGAGGGTGTTCCGAAGCAGACAGGAAGGTCGAGTCGTCCGAGGGGCTGGACGCGCTTCCCGGGGATGATCCCGTGGAAAGGCGCAGCGCCTGCCCGGACCGAGGATAGATCAACACGCAGGAGCCCGAGGGTCTCGGCGTAGATGATGTTGAGGCTGCTGCCTCCGTCCATGAGGACCTTGGTGAGCCTGACGTTTCCGATGACGGGGTCGACGACGAGCGGGTATTTCCCCGGGCTCGCCACGTGGTCGGGGTGGTCGGCTTGGTCGAAGGTGATGGGCTTGTCGGACCAGTCTAGGTAGACTGGCGCCGCCACCTTCACCGAACAGACCTCCCGACGCTCCTGCTTGCGGTGCCGAGCCGAGGCGTTCGCCGCTTGCTCGTCGTAGATCATGAAGCAGTCGCGGACCTCGGGGAACTCTCCTGCCTGGTGATCTTCCTTCTTGTCGTCGTCGTGAGCCCTACCACCCTTCGCGTGTGGCCCGGCCCTATGGAAGTGGCGCCGAAGCATAGCGCACTCCTCAAGGGTGTGCTTGACGGACCCCTGGTGATAGGGGCACGACTCCTTGAGCATCTTGTCGAAGAGGTTGGCACCTCCGGGGGGTTTCTGAGGGTTCTTGTACTCGGCGGCGGCGACAAGGTCCGCGTCGGCGGCGTCGCGTTTCGCTTGCGACTTCTTCTTGCCCTTCTTCTTGGTGCCGCGCTGAGTTGACGCCTCGGGGACGTCTTCCGGTGGGCGGCCCTGGGGCTGCTTGTCCTTCCGGAAGATAGCCTCAACCGCCTCCTGGCCAGAGGCGAACTTGGTGGCGATGTCCATCAGCTCGCTCGCCCTGGTGGGGGTCTTTCGACCCAGCTTGCTGACCAGGTCGCGACAAGTGGTGCCAGCGAGGAACGCGCCGATGACATCTGAATCGGTGATGTTGGGCAGCTCGGTGCGCTGCTTCGAGAATCGCCGGATGTAGTCCCGGAGAGACTCTCCCGGCTCCTGCCGGCAGCTTCGAAGGTCCCAGGAGTTTCCAGGGCGCACGTACGTGCCCTGGAAATTGCCGGCGAAGGCTTGGACCAGGTCGTCCCAGTTGGAGATCTGCCCCGGAGGCAGGTGCTCCAACCAAGCACGAGCGGTGTCGGAGAGGAACAGGGGGAGGCCAGCCGGTAGTCTGCGAGCCACAGTTCCGGTCTCGTCTCCCCCGAGTACTTTGTGATAGTAGTCGGGGGTCGGAACCGGGTCGGGAACGGCGCCCGTCGTATGGCGCGGTTGAAAGCCTGCGGACCGGGTGGTTCGGGCGAGGGACTCCGATCCTCCCCGCTGTCGTAGCGTCCCCCACGCTTGGGGTGGTAGCCTCGGCGCACCCTCTCGTTGAGGTGGGCCCGACGGTCGCGGTGATGGTGCTCGTTGCCGAGGCGACCCGGGGCCACAGGCGCTGTGTTGCGCGTGCGCCCGGTGTGGACCGAGGCTTCCCGCATGAATCGGGAAGTCGCGGCGCGATGTTCCGAGGGGTACCCCTGCCTTCGGGAGGCGGAGCTCTCGACCCGTCGGACCGCGACACCCTCCAGGAGATTCTTGAGCTCTCCCTGGATTCGCCGCCCCTCGGTGGTTCATGGCTCCGGCATCGCGTGGAGAAGCATTGCTGCGGCAGCCAGGTTCTGGCCGTCCCCACTGGAAGCGGGTGGCGGCCTCACCCTGACATCGTCGGCGATGCGGTGCTGGATACCCTGGGGTAGATGGCGCACTTCTCCGGCCGGAGGTTGGCCAACCCATTCCTGCCCGACGTCCCGGCGGATCGGCTCAAGCACTCCTGCTCCCTCGTCGAGCCTGGCCGGCACCCCGCGGATTTGCTCGAGCTGTGGGTCATGACCCCCCGCCGGAACGGGGACCACAGCTAGCTCCCGTAGGATGTCAACGTGTGGCACAGGCCTAGGGAGATCACCGTTCTCAGGCATACCGAGATGGTTACCTTCGGAGGGACCCCCTAGATCGACGTGGAAACATTCACGACTTGGGCCGCAGTCCTCGTCGCCGAGGCTGCGGCTGCCGTCGGAACAGTCGGAAAGGCAGTAGTCGCATGCGGTCATGAAGTCCCGCATGACACTGGGGTTGCCAAGTCCAGAGAAATCCCAACAGAAGTCGGGCTCGTCATCTTCCTCGGACCCCGAGGGCCCGTAGGTCGAGACGTCCGTGAGCCGGTCCCAGGGTGATCGCATACGAAACCCCTGAGGGTTTGGACTCGCCTCTACGAGAGTGTCCGCCAAAGCGAAGTCGCTTGGCGGGTCGAGGCTGAATCCAAAGGGCGTGAGATGGGAACCGGTGGGTACCTCTTGGTCGACGGGCGGTGACGAAGTCATGTCAGGGACTGACTGCACCGTCGTCTCAGGTACGAGGGTGACGCCCAGCAAGCCTTTCGCGAGCGTGCTGGCGTCGTCCGTTTGCTCGGAATTGGCGTGTCGCGGGGAGACGGCGCTCGTCTTCGTCTCAAACGCGAGGTCGATGCTCGACGCGCCCCCCGTTGGGGCGCCGGCGCCGTCGACTTGCTCGACAGCCGACGAGGTGCCGCCTCCTGCTTGGCCTTGGTTGCCCCGCCTCCTCCTCCGTCGGCGGAGGAGAGGGCGGGGTGAGCTCGAATGTCGCTCTTCCACCACGCGGGGAAAACGTCGCCGATTCCGCCGCCGATGGGCGGGCTGTCGGCCGCCATTGTTGCTGTCGCACGACGGGGGAAGGAGTATCATGTCGTAGCTGCCGTCGAGGGACATGAACTCACGACTCCCGAAACGGAGCACCGTCTCGGGCTGAAAAGGTTGCTGGAGACTGCCCATCTGGAGCTTGACGGGAAGCTATTCGTCAACACGCAGCAGGCCCCTACCTGGCGTGCCAACTGTCGGCGTTTCGAGACCGGGGGGTCCCTGGGCCGACGAGTGAAATGTCGCCGCGTGCCCCAGCCCAGATGGGTCGGCGCGAGACGGAACGCGAAGGGGGGATGAAAGGGCAGCCGGAGCGAGAGAGGGAGGTGGAAATCCCGCGGCCTTCGTGTTTGTCCCGCGCCCAGGTCGGGTGCGCTTGCAGTAGGGGGTTACAAGCGTCCACGCGGGAGAGGGGGCGAGCGGCCTCACGCGAGCGCCTGTCCCGTCCTCTTCCCCGCACGGCCAACCTTCTGTAAGAGGGCCCTGGTCCTTCCTTTTATAGGCGCAAGGAGAGGATCCAAGTGTACAACGGGGGGTGTAGCAGAGTGCTAACGTGTCTAGCGGAGGAGAGCTAGCGCCCTAAGTACATGCCATTGTGGCAGCCGGAGAGGTTTTGGCACCCGGTTCGTGTGGTGTCGTGGCCGTCGGAGGAGCGCTGAAGCCTGGCGGAAGGACAGTTGTCGGAGCTGTTGAGTCCTTGTTGACGTCCTCTTGCTTCCGTAAGGGGGCTGAGAGCCGCCATCGTCATAGAGCGTGCGGGGCGCCATCATTGCTTGTCTAGCGGAGCGAGCCAGATGGGACGCCGGTCTTGTTTCCCGTAGCCTGAGTCGGCTTGGGGTAGGGTAATGATGGCGCCTCCTGTTGACGTGGTCGGTCCGCGCCCTAGGTTGGGCGATGTGGAGGCTCCTCCGAGGCCGAGGTCGAGTCTGTCTTCCGAGGCCGAGGTCGAGTCCGAGCCCCTGGACGAGGCGGAGACCGTCGGCGGAGGCCAGGGCTGAGTCCGAGCCCTGGGTTGGGCGGAGCGGAGTTCGTCGTCTTCCTGGGCTGAGCCCGAGTCCGAGCCCTGGGTCGAGCGGAGCAGAGTTCGTCGTCTTCCGAGGCTGAGCCCGAGTCCGAGCCCTGGGTCGGGCAGAGCGGAGTTCGCCGTCTTCCGGGGCTGAGCCCGAGTCCGAGCCCTGGGTCGGGCGAAGCGGAGTTTCCTATGGTGCCCGAGGCCGGGCCTGGCTGCCTGTCAGCCTCGCTCTATCGAGTGGCACAGCAGTCGGAGCGGCGCAGGCGGCGCTGTCCTTCTGTCAGGCCGGTCAGTGGAGCGGCGAAGTGACTGCGGTCACTTCGGCTCTGTCGACTGGAGGACGCGCGTCAGGATAAAGGTGTCAGGCCACCTTTGCATTTAATGCCTCTGCGATTTGGTCGGTTGGCGTGGCGATTTGGCCAGGGTTGCTTCTTGGCGAAGACTGGGCCTCGGGCGAGCCGGAAGTATGTTCGTCGCTGGAGGGGGGCCTCGGGCGAGACGGAGATCCTCCGGGGTCGGCTGCCCTTACCCGAGGCTAGGCTCGAGCGAGGCGTGATCGAGTCCCTCGAATGGACCGATCCCTGACTTAATCGCACCCATCAGGCCTTTGCAGCTTTGTGCTGATGGGGGTTACCAGCTGAGAATTAGGAGTCTTGAGGGTACCCATAATTATGGTCCACGACAAATACCGAATTATCTCTAAGAGGTTTCACATCTCTATATAAGGAACATGTACATTTTGCATTAGACAGATAAAAAGAGTATAGAGGTTTAACCAACATCATGTGTCTCGTGTGTTCTTGTGTGTGTGATTTGCTGGGAAGGAAATAGGCTTTTACGACTCCTCGCGCCTCTAATACTGACGGGAGGGAATGGAGCAAATCTGGTGTTCCTTATTTAGGGCTCAATTGGCAGACCTCCATGATTCTCTAGCTTTGAGAGTTGATTCTCTAATATAGTGATTCTAAATAATTATCTAGCAGAAGTGAATCTATCTGACGAAAGCTATTTTGACGAAAACTGTTTGACAAATAGTCTGTGAAGTGATTGCTGAGGGTTTGAAGAGTGGGGAGCAGGTTGGTTATTTTGGCTCCCCTCTCTAGTCTCTACTATCTATTAAGAGTAGAGTGTAGACTGCCCCCGCCCCTATTCCCCTCCCGCCCGCGGATCACGCGCACGCCCGCCACCCCCGCCGCGATTCCGCTACACGCCCGCGGATCACGCGCACGCCCGCCACCCCCGCCGCGATTCCGCTCCACGCGCAAGACCCGGTATGGAGAAAGCATGGGGCGGCGACAAGCTTGCATAGCGCGCACGCAAGGATCAGGAAGGCAGTGTGTCTCCTCCCCGGACGCTCCTTCTCCCACGAGAAAATCGCGCAGCAGGGGCACGTAGGGCCGGAGCGGAGAGATCCAGTAGGCCTGCGCGACCGCTCCGGGACGACGAAGCCACACGCCAGCGGCGGAAAAGGGGGGGAACCCGCTCACCTTGGCGTCCGCGGGGCCGTGTGCGGCCGCAGCGGGGAGCGGCTGGTCCACCTGCATCTGGTCCGCGGCGCCGGCGACGTGGGCCCCACTCGGCATGGCTCGCCCTCGCTCTCTCCGCCCCCTCACGGTAAGCGTTGATGCACGAGTACCTTCGGCTGCCGGCACAGATCGAGCGGTCCCTGCCTCTGCCTGTGTCTCCGATGGAGCCACAGTAGTAGCAGATCTCAGTCGTGCCTGCCTTTCTTCTTCCTTCACTTGATTGGTCCGTCCGGTTAATTGTTGGGCATGGATAACTGAAGCAGGTAGCAGCGGAGCGTGCGGGTACGACGCCATGGCCGCCGAGATCAATGGGGGCTTCCTCGCCGCCGGCGGGCCCAGGCAGCACCGCGGGGGCCTCGGCTGCGGCCGCTGTTTCCAGGTACTACCTCCAGCTGTGTTTTTCTCCCCCCGAATTGCGCCCTCTACGTCTCCCTGCTGCTGCTTCTTCCTCCTCTCCTGTCCTTTGGTGTGCTCGCTTGAGTCGGGTTGGCAGCAATCCACTTTCTTCGCTGCACTGCTCTGCTGCACCTGCAAGAATCTTTCGGTACCTTGGATTGCGATGTTGCGTCTGCGAGTTTTTTTGGCTCAACAGTCTCCGGGAGTGGACGGTGCGGTGGTGGTGGGCTGCTCCTGCTCGATTCGTGCGGGCGTTTGGGATGGGGCTCGCTTCCATGAACTTGCAATTTCCTGAGCTGTGCATGAAAACTATTGATTGATTTGCTTCCTTCAAACCCTTTTAAATCAATTGAAAATACACTGTATAGTACTTGGACCTGATAACAAAAGTATGTTCCTCTTATAGGTTTCTATCTACCTTTTTTCTGCTAATCTCTTCAAGCTAACTCATGTACGTGTGTGGATCACATTCTCACATGGTAGCATATGCAGCATAGGTTATGTTCCTGCATTCTAGATTTCAATAATTAAATCAAGAATTATGTCCATTTCATAGGAATTTGGTTCGGCTATTTTAAATGAACAATATATGCTTCTGCAAAAAATCTTCATGTTCTCCATGAATCAAAGGGTTGCCTGCAGTCTGTTATTCTAAGGATGAGCTTATAGTGTTTTGCCACATTTTTATATTATTTTGTTGTCATGAGGAATTTATGTTGTCATGGATTCCTCATTCCTAACCACACTTTCTTTTAAAAATACGCAGAACATATCACTTCTCCATGGTCTGGGGATTAAATTTGTTCTTGTTCCAGGAACACATATTCAAATTGATAAGCTGTTGTCAGAAATAGGTCAGTTCTGTGCAACACCCTCATGGGGCAGCTTCACAATTCATCCTTAAGCAAACACTCTGTTTGCACTTGCTTGTGCTCATAAAAATCTACCAGATTTTAAAACAAACCAGTATATAGGATGGCTACTAATCATATAAAACCTATTATAAGAAAGTTAGAGAATCATTTAGCTGCTGTGCAACACCCTCATGGGGCAGCTTCACAATTCATCCTTAAGCAAGCACTCTGTTTGCACTTGCTTGTGCTCATAAAAATCTACCAGATTTTAAAACAAACCAGTATATAGGATGGCTACTAATCATATAAAACCTATTATAAGAAAGTTAGAGAATCATTTAGTTGTTGTGGCATGCTGGCATATAGTTGTCTTAGACATTTGGCCCTCAGAGCTCCAGGAAGTATATTTAATATGCTTGCAGACTATCATGGCTATAGTTTGAATTTTTGGTGAAGTACATTAGCCAAAATCTGAAGCTTTGTTAGGCCTCCAGTTGCTTTTGGTTACACACAGAGTTATTTTTTACACTATCCTGTTTTTTTTTGCTTTGCTAAAATCTGTTGGTTTGATGATTCTTAATGCATCTCTATGTCTCTTACTTTCCTGTAAAGCATGTGTTTAGCTTATTAAATTTTGTGTAGGGAATAAGGCCAAGTATGTTGGTCAGTACAGAATTACTGATGAAGATGCAAGAAAGGCTGCAATGGATGCAGCTGGTAGAATACGATTGACAATAGAAGCTAAACTTTCTCCTGGTCCTCCAATGTTAAATCTTCGTAGGCATGGTGTTATTGGACGCTGGCATGGTCTTGTGGATAGCATTGCAAGTGGCAATTTCCTTGGTGCTAAGGTGAGTATTGATAAGTACATGAGCTTTTGAATATCTGGCTTCCATGTAGTTACTATATCGTTTTTTATAGCATATTTTTGTGAATTTCAATGTTTGCAGATGTCTCTTCAGAAGAAAGATAACCTTACTTCTCTTTCCTTCCTTTTCATTACATCATAATAAATCATACAATAGTGAAACCAGATGCTCCACAAATAGGAATATGCTTATTGTTTGTGTTCATTTCCTTCCTTTGTTTTTGCTATTTATTAGTTCTGCTGAACTTTACTCGACTGCACAACGACAATACTGAATATATGTATGTCTTTGGCAGAGAAGAGGGGTGGTTAATGGTATTGACTACGGATTCACCGAGGAAGTTACGAAAATAGACGTTTCACGGATAAGAGAAAGGCTTGATAGTGATAGCATAGTTGTTATCAGCAACATGGGCTTCAGTTCATCAGGAGATGTGTTAAATTGCAAGTATATTTTCTTAATTATTTTTATGTTTTTTCGTATGATTGTACAATGTATACATCAAAATTGTGTAGTTGTATGCTTGCTACCAAGTCAAGCACAATATCATATGAATGCAAATAATTTTCCTGAAACTTGTTCCTTTGCATATATTGCAGCTACCATACTAAACAAAATTGATTTGTGTTGTTTGCAATAATTCAGCACCAACGAGGTTGCTACTGCATGTGCTTTAGCCTTGGAGGCAGATAAACTTATCTGCGTTGTAGATGGTCAGGTATTTGATGAGCATGGACGGGCCATTCAATACATGTCTATTGAGGAGGCAGATTTCTTGATTAGAAAGCGTGCTAGGCAAAGTGATATTGCTGCAAGTTATGTCAAGGTTGTGGATGAGGAAGGCATCAATTCTTTGCATAAAGGGGACAACAGACCATCATTGAGTCCCAAGGCTTACATAAATGGGTATGCTGCTTCTTTTCGAAACGGATTGGGTTTTAACAATGGAAATGGTATTTATTCTGGCGAGCAAGGGTTTGCTATTGGTGGCGAAGAGCGGTTAAGCAGATCAAATGCTGATCCTTTTCAAAACGGGTTGGGTTTTAACAATGGAAATGGTATTTACTCTGGTGAGCAAGGGTTCGCTATTGGTGGTGAAGAGAGGTTAAGCAGATCAAATGGCTATCTTTCTGAGTTGGTCGCGGCAGCATGTGTGCCATGTAAGTGTTTTGCCCTTATACATGATACTCTTTATTATGTTAAATTTTGTGGCCCTGACTGGACACTGATACTTTTCTATATAGTGCCTTAGTAAGTTAGTATGTACATTCACCTGTTAGAAGTTATCCTGTAAAAATCAGTAAAATTGTCTTCTGAAATTTCCCCCTACAATTAGTGTTCTTGATTAATATATAGTGATCATGCTTCGTATATGGGATCTGCATTCACGGTTGATGCTATCATGCTTCCTGAAGTATTTTCTTAAGGAAGATAGCACTTTGTAGTATGTTATATGCATGCAGCCTCTCAAGTTACTAGCTGTTAGGATTTGAGCGCGTACCAGACATCTCTGCCGACTTTCGCGCTCGCGACGGCGGATTGAGCTCGGGGCCGGGCTTGGGGTATTGAGCTTGGGGCTTCGCGCGAGCGGGAGTATGCGGCGGAGGATGCGGCGGAGTCGGAGCGCGCGGGGCGGCGGTTGCGCTCCGACTGCCCGAGTGCGGCGGGTGCGCGGGATTGTTGGGGACGCCCGATTCGCGAAAGGATTGGCAGGGGGACGAGCGTGGTTTGCGAGCTGTTTGCGGCGGCGAGGATCCCGGAGGACAGGCAGGCGGAGGGCGGGCAGAGGCGGTCTACGCTCGGCGGCGCGCGGGTAGGGAGCGGGGGCAGTCTACACTGTGGCAGGAGATCGAAGGCATCGCCCCCTCCTCCTGCCTATCTGTAGGTGTCACAGAGGTAGAGGCGGCGGCGATGGCGCATGAAGAGGAGAGGAGACAAGTGCCACGACGCGACGAGTGTGTCGGGTTTGGCAGGCGGAGAAAGCATGGGGCGGCGACAAGCTTGCCTACGAGTGTGTCGGTTGCCGGTATTCTCGAAATTCTCCTATCCTTGCCTACAAAAATCCTCATTCTCGTAGCAGCGTAGTGGGTGGCGGTCTGGCGGAGGACAGGAAGGAAAAACAAGGCGAAAAAGGTGGTTCGGGGCGGGTTCCATGGCGCTGCCTTCCTAGCCCAGCTGTCTCACCAACCTCCGTCCTCACCGAGGAGAGACCGAGGCGCCAAGCCGCCAAGAGAGAACAGGACACTGCGAGAAGAGGAGGTTCACTTCCGCGTCGTCTCCGCCCTCCTCTTCTCGTGGAGACGACGCGGAAATGATATTTTTGCTCTCTGTTAGTTGGTCTTATACCTTGAGAAAGTACTAAAATGTTTAGTGAAATACTGAAAGTTTAGTCCTTTGTATATTTTTGTTCTGTGTTAGTTGGTCTTGGAATGTAGGTAGTGAGGGGTTTCTAATTGGTTGGTAATTCAGAATTGTTCGAAATTTCATGGGTGGATATATTTACATTTTATAATTGTTGTTGTGTTTTTGGTATACCAACTGAAACTTTAGTTCTTTGCATTTTTTGCTCTGTCAGTTGGTCCTGGAATGTAGGT
>NW_023367174.1:0-47504 GCF_902167145.1 Zea mays
GCTCATACACCTCACCCCACATATGTTTCCTTGCCATAGATTACATTCTTGGATTTCTGGTGGAAACCATTTCTTGGTTAAAACCTCGTACGTGTTAGCCTTCGGTATTATTGAAAATGGTCGTTCATGGCTATTTTCGACAAAATGGGGGTTGTGTGGCCATTGATCATCGACCAGACGCTCATACACCTCACCCCACATATGTTTCCTTGCCATAGATCACATTCTTGGATTTCTGGTGGAGACCATTTCTTGGTCTAAAATCCGTAGGTGTTAGCCTCTAGTATTATTGAAAATGGTCGCTCATGGCTATTTTCAAGGTCGCTCATGGCTATTTTCATAAAAAAATGGGGGTTGTGTGGCCATTTATCATCGACTAGAGGCTCATAAACCTCACCCCACATATGTTTCCTTGCCATAGATTACATTCTTGGATTTCTGGTGGAAACCATTTCTTGGTTAAAAACTCGTACGTGTTAGCCTTCGGTATTATTGAAAATGGTCATTCATGGCTATTTTCGGCAAAATGGGGGTTGTGTGGCCATTGATCGTCGACCAGAGGCTCATACACCTCACCCCACATATGTTTCCTTGTCGTAGATCACATTCTTGGATTTCTGGTGGAGACCATTTCTTGGTCAAAAATCCGTAGGTGTTAGCCTTCGATATTATTGAAAATGGTCATTCATGGCTATTTTCGGCAAAATGGGGGTTGTGTGGCCATTGATCGTCGACCAGAGGCTCATACACCTCACCCCACATATGTTTCCTTGTCGTAGATCACATTCTTGGATTTCTGGTGGAGACCATTTCTTGGTCACAAATCCGTAGGTGTTAGCCTTCAGTGTCATTGACAATGGTCGTTCATGGCTATTTTCGACAAAATTAGGGTTGTGTGGCCATTGATCGTCGACCAGAGGCTCATACACCTCACCCCACATATGTTTCCTTGCCATAGATCACATTCTTGGATTTCTGGTGGAGACCATTTCTTGGTCAAAAATCCGTAGGTGTTAGCCTTCGGTATTATTGAAAATGGTCGTTCATGGCTATTTTCGACAAAAATGGGGGTTGTGTGGCCATTGATCATCGACCAGACGCTCATACACCTCACCCCACATATGTTTCCTTGCCATAGATCACATTCTTGGATTTCTGGTGGAGACCATTTCTTGGTCTAAAATCCGTAGGTGTTAGCCTCTTGTATTATTGAAAATGGTCGCTCATGTCTATTTTCAAGGTCGCCTCATGGCTATTTTCATAAAAAATGGGGGTTGTGTGGCCATTTATCATCGACTAGAGGCTCATAAACCTCACCCCACATATGTTTCCTTGCCATAGATCACATTCTTGGATTTCTGGTGGAGACCATTTTCTTGGTTAAAAACTCGTACGTGTTAGCCTTCAGTATTATTGAAAATGGTCGTTCATGGCTATTTTCGGCAAAATGGGGGTTGTGTGGCCATTGATCATCGACCAGAGGCTCGTACACCTCACCCCACATATGTTTCCTTGCCATAGATCACATTCTTGGATTTCTGGTGGAGACCATTTCTTGGTCAAAAATCCGTAGGTGTTAGCCTTCGGTATTATTGAAAATGGTCATTCATGGCTATTTTCGACAAAAATGGGGGTTGTGTGGCCATTGATCATCAACCAAAGGCTCGTACACCTCACTACACATATGTTTCCTTGCCATAGATCACATTCTTGGATTTTTGGTGGAGACCATTCTTGATCAAAAACTCGTACGTGTTAGCCTTCGGTATTATTGAAAATGGTCGTTCATGGCTATTTTCGGCAAAATGGGGGTTCTGTGGCCATTGATCATCGACCAGAGGCTCGTACACCTCACCCCACATATGTTTCCTTGCCATAGATCACATTCTTGGATTTCTGGTGGAGACCATTTCTTGGTCAAAAATCCGTAGGTGTTAGCCTTCGGTATTATTGAAAATGGTCATTCATGGCTATTTTCGACAAAAATGGGGGTTGTGTGGCCATTGATCACTCGACCAGAGGCGTCGTACACCTCACTACACTATGTTTCCTTGCCATAGATCACATTCTTGGATTTTTGGTGGAGACCATTTCTTGGTCAAAAACTCGTACGTGTTAGCCTTCGGTATTATTGAAAATGGTCGTTCATGGCTATTTTCGACAAAAATGGGGTTGTGTGGCCATTGATCATCGACCAGAGGCTCATACACCTCACCCCACATATGTTTCCTTGCCATAGATAACATTCTTGGATTTCTGGTGGAGACCATTTCTTGGTCAAAAATCCGTAGGTGTTAGCCTTCGGTATTATTGTAAATGGTCATTCATGGCTATTTTCGGCAAAAATGGGGGTTGTGTGGCCATTGATCATCGACCAGAGGCTCATACACCTCACCCCACATATGTTTCCTTGCAATAGATCACATTCTTGGATTTCTGGTGGAGACCATTTCTTGGTCAAAAATCCGTACGTGTTAGCCTTTGGTATTTTTGAAAATGGTCATTCATGGCTATTTTCGACAAAAATGGGGGTTGTGTGGCCATTGATCGTCGACCAGAGGCTCATACACCTCACCCCACATATGTTTCCTTGTCGTAGATCACATTCTTGGATTTCTGGTGGAGACCATTTCTTGGTCAAAAATCCGTAGGTGTTAGCCTTCGATATTATTGAAAATGGTCGTTCATGGCTATTTTCGACAAAAATGGGGGTTGTGTGGCCATTGATCATCGACCAGACGCTCATACACCTCACCCCACATATGTTTCCTTGCCATAGATCACATTCTTGGATTTATGGTGGAGACCGTTTCTTGGTCAAAAATTCGTAGGTGTTAGCCTTCAGTGTCATTGAAAATGGTCGTTCATGGCTATTTTCGACAAAAATTAGGGTTGTGTGGCCATTGATCGTCGACCAGAGGCTCATACACCTCACCCCACATCTGTTTCCTTGCCATAGATCACATTCTTGGATTTCTGGTGGAGACCATTTCTTGGTCAAAAATCCGTAGGTGTTAGCCTTCGGTATTATTGAAAATGGTCATTCATGTCTATTTTCGGCACAATGGGGGTTGTGTGGCCATTTATCATCGACTAGAGGCTCATAAATCTCACCCCACATATGTTTCCTTGCCATAGATCACATTCTTGGATTTTTGGTGGAGACCATTTCTTGGTCAAAAACTCGTACGTGTTAGCCTTCGGTATTATTGAAAATGGTCGTTCATGGCTATTTTCGGCAAAATGGGGGTTGTGTGGCCATTGATCGTCGACCAGAGGCTCATACACCTCACCCCACATATGTTTCCTTGTCGTAGATCACATTCTTGGATTTCTGGTGGAGACCATTTCTTGGCCTAAAATCCGTAGGTGTTAGCCTCTAGTATTATTGAAAATGGTCGCTCATGGCTATTTTCAAGGTCGCTCATGGCTATTTTCATAAAAAATGGGGGTTGTGTGGCCATTTATCATCGACTAGAGGCTCATAAACCTCACCCCACATATGTTTCCTTGCCATAGATCACATTCTTGGATTTCTGGTGGAGACCATTTCTTGGTTAAATACTCGTACGTGTTAGCCTTCGGTATTATTGAAAATGGTCGTTCATGGCTATTTTCGGCAAAATGGGGGTTGTGTGGCCATTGATCATCGACCAGAGGCTCGTACACCTCACCCCACATATGTTTCCTTGCCATAGATCACATTCTTGAATTTCTGGTGGAGACCATTTCTTGGTCAAAAATCCATAGGTGTTAGCCTTCAGTGTCATTGAAAATGGTCGTTCATGGCTATTTTCGACAAAAATGGGGGTTGTGTGGCCATTGATCATCGACCAGAGGCTCATACACCTCACTACACATATGTTTCCTTGCCATAGATCACATTCTTGGATTTATGGTGGAGACCATTTCTTGGTCAAAAATCCGTAGGTGTTAGCCTTCAGTGTCATTGAAAATGGTCGTTCATGGCTATTTTCGACAAAAATTAGGGTTGTGTGGCCATTGATCGTCGACCAGAGGCTCATACACCTCACCCCACATTTGTTTCCTTGCCATAGATCAAATTCTTGGATTTCTGGTGGAGACCATTTCTTGGTCAAAAATCCGTAGGTGTTAGCCTTCGGTATTATTGAAAATGGTCGTTCATGGCTATTTTCGACAAAAATGTGGGTTGTGTGGCCATTGATCATCGACCAGACGCTCATACACCTCACCCCACATATGTTTCCTTGCCATAGATCACATTCTTGGATTTCTAGTGGAGACCATTTCTTGGTTAAAAACTCGTACGTGTTAGCCTTCGGTATTATTGAAAATGGTCATTCATGGCTATTTTCGGCAAAATGGGGGTTGTGTGGCCATTGATCATCGACCAGAGGCTCGTACACCTCACCCCACATATGTTTCCTTGCCATAGATCACATTCTTGGATTTCTGGTGGAGACCATTTCTTGGTTAAAAATCCGTACGTGTTAGCCTTTGGTATTTTTGAAAATGGTCATTCATGGCTATTTTCGACAAAAATGGGGGTTGTGTGGCCATTCATCATCGACTAGAGGCTCATACACCTCACCCCACATATGTTTCCTTGCCATAGATCACATTCTTGGATTTCTGGTGGAGACCATTTCTTGGTAAAAATCCGTAGGTGTTAGCCTTCGGTATTATTGAAAATGGTCGTTCATGGCTATTTTCGACAAAAATGGGGGTTGTGTGGCCATTGATCATCGACCAGACGCTCATACACCTCACCCCACATATGTTTCCTTGCCATAGATCACATTCTTGGATTTCTGGTGGAGACCATTTCTTGGTCTAAAATCCGTAGGTGTTAGCCTCTAGTATTATTGAAAATGGTCGCTCATGGCTATTTTCAAGGTCGCTCATGGCTATTTTCATAAAAAATGGGGTTGTGTGGCCATTTATCATCGACTAGAGGCTCATAAACCTCACCCCACATATGTTTCATTGCCATAGATTACATTCTTGGATTTCTAGTGGAAACCATTTCTTGGTTAAAAACTCGTACGTGTTAGCCTTCGGTATTATTGAAAATGGTCATTCATGGCTATTTTCGGCAAAATGGGGGTTGTGTGGCCATTGATCGTCGACCAGAGGCTCATACACCTCACCCCACATATGTTTCCTTGTCGTAGATCACATTCTTGGATTTCTGGTGGAGACCATTTCTTGGTCAAAAATCCGTAGGTGTTAGCCTTCGATATTATTGAAAATGGTCATTCATGGCTATTTTCGGCAAAATGGGGGTTGTGTGGCCATTGATCGTCGACCAGAGGCTCATACACCTCACCCCACATATGTTTCCTTGTCGTAGATCACATTCTTGGATTTCTGGTAGAGACCATTTCTTGGTCAAAAATCCGTAGGTGTTAGCCTTCGATATTATTGAAAATGGTCGTTCATGGCTATTTTCGATAAAAATGGAGGTTGTCTGGCCATTGATCATCGACCAGAGGCTCATACACCTCACCCCACATATGTTTCCTTGCCATAGATCACATTCTTGGATTTCTGGTGGAGACCATTTCTTGGTCAAAAATCCGTAGGTGTTAGCCTTCGGTATTATTGAAAATGGTCGTTCATGGCTATTTTCGACAAAAATGGGGGTTGTGTGGCCATTGATCATCGACCAGACGCTCATACACCTCACCCCACATATGTTTCCTTGCCATAGATCACATTCTTGGATTTCTGGTGGATTCCATTTCTTGGTCTAAAATCCGTAGGTGTTAGCCTCTAGTATTATTGAAAATGGTCGCTCATGGCTATTTTCAAGGTCGATCATGGCTATTTTCATAAAAAATGGGGGTTGTGTGGCCATTTATCATCGAATAGAGGCTCATAAACCTCACCCCACATATGTTTCCTTGCCATAGATTACATTCTTGGATTTCTGGTGGAAACCATTTCTTGGTTAAAAACTCGTACGTGTTAGCCTTCGGTATTATTGAAAATGGTCATTCATGGCTATTTTCGACAAAATGGGGGTTGTGTGGCCATTGATCGTCGACCAGAGGCTCATACACCTCACCCCACATATGTTTCCTTGTCGTAGATCACATTCTTGGATTTCTGGTGGAGACCATTTCTTGGTCAAAAATCCGTAGGTGTTAGCCTTCGATATTATTGAAAATGGTCATTCATGGCTATTTTCGACAAAATGGGGGTTGTGTGGCCATTGATCGTCGACCAGAGGCTCATACACCTCACCCCACATATGTTTCCTTGTCGTAGATCACATTCTTGGATTTCTAGTGGAGACCATTTCTTGGTCAAAAATCCGTAGGTGTTAGCCTTCGATATTATTGAAAATGGTCGTTCATGGCTATTTTCGACAAAAATGGGGGTTGTGTGGCCATTGATCATCGACCAGAGGCTCATACACCTCACCCCACATATGTTTCCTTGCCATAGATCACATTCTTGGATTTCTGGTGGAGACCATTTCTTGGTCAAAAATTCGTAGGTGTTAGCCTTCGGTATTATTGAAAATGGTCGTTCATTGCTATTTTCGACAAAAATGGGGGTTGTGTGGCCATTGATCATCGACCAGACGCTCATACACCTCACCCCACATATGTTTCCTTGCCATAGATCACATTCTTGGATTTCTGGTGGAGACCATTTCTTGGTCTAAAATCCGTAGGTGTTAGCCTCTAGTATTATTGAAAATGGTCGCTCATGGCTATTTTCATAAAAAATGGGGGTTGTGTGGCCATTGATCGTCGACCAGAGGCTCATACACCTCACCCCACGTATGTTTCCTTGCCATAGATCACATTCTTGGATTTCTGGTGGAGACCATTTCTTGGTCAAAAATCCGTAGGTGTTAGCCTTCGGTATTATTGAAAATGGTCGTTCATGGCTATTTTCGACAAAAATGGGGGTTGTGTGGCCATTGATCATCGACCAGACGCTCATACACCTCACCCCACATATGTTTCCTTGCCATAGATCACATTCTTGGATTTCTGGTGGAGACCATTTCTTGGTCTAAAATCCGTAGGTGTTAGCCTCTAGTATTATTGAAAATGGTCGCTCATGGCTATTTTCAAGGTCGCTCATGGCTATTTTCATAAAAAATGGGGGTTGTGTGGCCATTTATCATCGACTAGAGGCTCATAAACCTCACCCCACATATGTTTCCTTGCCATAGATTACATTCTTGGATTTCTGGTGGAAACCATTTCTTGGTTAAAAACTCGTACGTGTTAGCCTTCGGTATTATTGAAAATGGTCATTCATGGCTATTTTTGGCAAAATGGGGGTTGTGTGGCCATTGATCATCGACCAGAGGCTCGTACACCTCACCCCACATATGTTTCCTTGCCATAGATCACATTCTTGGATTTCTGGTGGAGACCATTTCTTGGTCAAAAATCCGTACGTGTTAGCCTTTGGTATTTTTGAAAATGATCATTCATGGCTATTTTCGACAAAAATGGGGGTTGTGTGGCCATTGATCATCGACTAGAGGCTCATACACCTCACCCCACATATGTTTCCTTGCCATAGATCACATTCTTGGATTTCTGGTGGAGACCATTTCTTGGTCAAAAATCCGTAGGTGTTAGCCTTCGGTATTATTGAAAATGGTCATTCATGGCTATTTTCAACAAAAATGGGGGTTGTGTGGCCATTGATCATCGACCAGACGCTCATACACCTCACCCCACATATGTTTCCTTGCCATAGATCACATTCTTGGATTTCTGGTGGAGACCATTTCTTGGTCTAAAATCCGTAGGTGTTAGCCTCTAGTATTATTGAAAATGGTCGCTCATGGCTATTTTCAAGGTCGCTCATGGCTATTTTCATAAAAAATGGAGCTTGTGTGGCCATTTATCATCGACTAGAGGCTCATAAACCTCACCCCACATATGTTTCCTTGCCATAGATTACATACTTGGATTTCTGGTGGAGACCATTTCTTGGTTAAAAACTCGTACGTGTTAGCCTTCGGTATTATTGAAAATGGTCATTCATGGCTATTTTCGGCAAAATGGGGGTTGTGTGGCCATTGATCGTCGACCAGAGGCTCATACACCTCACCCCACATATGTTTCCTTGCCATAGATCATATTCTTGGATTTCTGGTGGAGACCATTTCTTGGTCAAAAATCCGTAGGTGTTGGCCTTCGGTATTATTGTAAATGGTCATTCATGGCTATTTTCGACAAAAATGGGGGTTGTGTGGCCATTGATCATCGACTAGAGGCTCATACACCTCACTACACATATGTTTCCTTGCCATAGATCACATTCTTGGATTTATGGTGGAGACCATTTCTTGGTCAAAAATCCGTAGGTGTTAGCCTTCAATGTCATTGAAAATGGTCGTTCATGGCTATTTTCGACAAAAATTAGGGTTGTGTGGCCATTGATCGTCTACCAGAGGCTCATACACCTCACCCCACATATGTTTCCTTGCCATAGATCACATTCTTGGATTTCTGGTGGAGACCATTTCTTGGTCAAAAATCCGTAGGTGTTAGCCTTCGGTATTATTGAAAATGGTCGTTCATGGCTTTTTTCGACAAAAATGGGGGTTGTGTGCCCATTGATCATCGACCAGACGCTCATACACCTCACCCCACATATGTTTCCTTGCCATAGATCACATTCTTGGATTTCTGGTGGAGACCATTTCTTGGTTAAAAACTCGTACGTGTTAGCCTTCGGTATTATTGAAAATGGTCATTCATGGCTATTTTCGGCAAAATGGGGGTTGTGTGGCCATTGATCATCGACCAGAGGCTCGTACACCTCACCCCACATATGTTTCCTTGCCATAGATCACATTCTTGGATTTCTGGTGGAGACCATTTCTTGGTTAAAAATCCGTACGTGTTAGCCTTTGGTATTTTTGAAAATGGTCATTCATGGCTATTTTCGACAAAAATGGGGGTTGTGTGGCCATTGATCATCGACTAGAGGCTCATACACCTCACCCCACATATGTTTCCTTGCCATAGATCACATTCTTGGATTTCTGGTGGAGACCATTTCTTGGTAAAAAATCCGTAGGTGTTAGCCTTCGGTATTATTGAAAATGGTCGTTCATGGCTATTTTCGACAAAAATGGGGGTTGTGTGGCCATTGATCATCGACCAGACACTCATACACCTCACCCCACATATGTTTCCTTGCCATAGATCACATTCTTGGATTTCTGGTGGAGACCATTTCTTGGTCTAAAATCCGTAGGTGTTAGCCTCTAGTATTATTGAAAATGGTCGCTCATGGCTATTTTCAAGGTCGCTCATGGCTATTTTCATAAAAAATGGGGGTTGTGTGGCCATTTATCATCGACTAGAGGCTCATAAACCTCACCTCACATATGTTTCATTGCCATAGATTACATTCTTGGATTTCTGGTGGAAACCATTTCTTGGTTAAAAACTCGTACGTGTTAGCCTTCGGTATTATTGAAAATGGTCATTCATGGCTATTTTCGGCAAAATGGGGGTTGTGTGGCCATTGATCGTCGACCAGAGGCTCATACACCTCACCCCACATATGTTTCCTTGTCGTAGATCACATTCTTGGATTTCTGGTGGAGACCATTTCTTGGTCAAAAATCCGTATGTGTTAGCCTTCGATATTATTGAAAATGGTCATTCATGGCTATTTTCGGCAAAATGGGGGTTGTGTGGCCATTGATCGTCGACCAGAGGCTCATACACCTCACCCCACATATGTTTCCTTGTCGTAGATCACATTCTTGGATTTCTGGTGGAGACCATTTCTTGGTCAAAAATCAGTAGGTGTTAGCCTTCGATATTATTGAAAATGGTCGTTCATGGCTATTTTCGACAAAAATGGAGGTTGTGTGGCCATTGATCATCGACTAGAGGCTCATACACCTCACCCCACATATGTTTCCTTGCCATAGATCACATTCTTGGATTTCTGGTGGAGACCATTTCTTGGTCAAAAATCCGTAGGTGTTAGCCTTCGGTATTATTGAAAATGGTCGTTCATGGCTATTTTCGACAAAAATGGGGGTTGTGTGGCCATTGATCATCGACCAGACGCTCATACACCTCACCCCACATATGTTTCCTTGCCATAGATCACATTCTTGGATTTCTGGTGGAGACCATTTCTTGGTCTAAAATCCGTAGGTGTTAGCCTCTAGTATTATTGAAAATGGTCGCTCATGGCTATTTTCAAGGTCGCTCATGGCTATTTTCATAAAAAATGGGGGTTGTGTGGCCATTTATCATCGACTAGAGGCTCATAAACCTCACCCCACATATGTTTCCTTGCCATAGATTACATTCTTGGATTTCTGGTGGAAACCATTTCTTGGTTAAAAACTTGTACGTGTTAGCCTTCGGTATTATTGAAAATGGTCATTCATGGCTATTTTCGGCAAAATGGGGGTTGTGTGGCCATTGATCGTCGACCAGAGGCTCATACACCTCACCCCACATATGTTTCCTTGTCGTAGATCACATTCTTGGATTTCTGTTGGAGACCATTTCTTGGTCAAAAATCCGTAGGTGTTAGCCTTCGATATTATTGAAAATGGTCATTCATGGCTATTTTCGGCAAAATGGGGGTTGTGTGGCCATTGATCGTCGACCAGAGGCTCATACACCTCACCCCACATATGTTTCCTTGTCGTAGATCACATTCTTGGATTTCTGGTGGAGACCATTTCTTGGTCAAAAATCCGTAGGTGTTAGCCTTCGATATTATTGAAAATGTTCGTTCATGGCTATTTTCGACAAAAATGGGGGTTGTGTGGCCATTGATCATCGACCAGAGGCTCATACACCTCACCCCACATATGTTTCCTTGCCATAGATCACATTCTTGGATTTCTGGTGGAGACCATTTCTTGGTCAAAAATTCGTAGGTGTTAGCCTTCGGTATTATTGAAAATGGTCGTTCATGGCTATTTTCGACAAAAATGGGGGTTGTGTGGCCATTGATCATCGACCAGACGCTCATACACCTCACCCCACATATGTTTCCTTGCCATAGATCACATTCTTGGATTTCTGGTGGAGACCATTTCTTGGTCTAAAATCCGTAGGTGTTAGCCTCTAGTATTATTGAAAATGGTCGCTCATGGCTATTTTCAAGGTCGCTCATGGCTATTTTCATAAAAAATGGGGGTTGTGTGGCCATTGATCGTCGACCAGAGGCTCATACACCTCACCCCACATATGTTTCCTTACCATAGATCACATTCTTGGATTTCTGGTGGAGACCATTTCTTGGTCAAAATTCCGTAGGTGTTAGCCTTCGGTATTATTGAAAATGGTCGTTCATGGCTATTTTCGACAAAAATGGGGGTTGTGTGGCCATTGATCATCGACCAGACGCTCATACACCTCACCCCACATATGTTTCCTTGCCATAGATCACATTCTTGGATTTCTGGTGGACACCATTTCTTGGTCTAAAATCCGTAGGTGTTAGCCTTTAGTATTATTGAAAATGGTCGCTCATGGCTATTTTCAAGGTCGCTCATGGCTATTTTCATAAAAAATGGGGGTGTTGGGGACTTGCTCTCAAATGCTATGAATTAAGAACAAGGCAACATAAAATGTTAAATATCAATGCCCTTCGTCCGCCGAAACGTTATCTCCAGAAGGATCTAATGAACTTCGGACGAAGGTCACGAATATGATATTACAAAGGTTTCACCTTCGTAATTAAACTTATAAAGATAATATAAAGTAAAGTTGAAACATGAAACATTGCAAATAAACATCTTGAAAACAAATGATGTCATTCATATGTCTTATTATATGAATTTAAGATGTTTGAATACAACGATTAAATACATTTATACCTTTGCCTTGACAAGCAATCCGAATGATGCGTTAGTGATTATCGGAATGCGTGAACAGTAAAGGAATACTGTTCACTATTTATAGGTACAGGACACAGCCTGTGAGGAATTACAATTATGCCCCTCATAGAAGTTTACAACATCGACTCAGATCTTTATGGACTAAAAGGTCATTCCATCTTTAAGTCGGTTTCCAATACCGAAGCTTCATGAAGAAGAACCTTCGGTCATCTCATACAAACAGCTTCAGCCGAAAGCCGCTTCTTCCTAGAAGACCTTCGGCGACGAAGCATAGACCCAACAGTAGCCCCTTTCGCGGTGCTAGATCGTTTTTCGTAACGAGCTTGATCCATGAAAAAAGTCTCTTAAGCTTCGGGGAGTCGAAGGTCCGAAAAAACACCTTCCCTGAGCTCGTTGTCGAGAAACGATTCAGTTTCCCGGCGCGTAGTGGTCCCACCTTGCAGAGTTACTGTGCATTCCTGCGGTCCACCGCGCAGCGAGTGCAAGCGGGCGTCCGCCTAGTGTAAAAATCCTGGCGCTTCGCCTTCTTACCTGCAGTACTATATAAACAAACGAGTAGGTGTGAAGTTACCACAGCATTCATTGCGATTTGCACTATTTCGCTGCCAAATTTTTTAGCCATCGCCGAAGCTCGACTTTCGGAATCGAACGAAGCTCCAGCTTGAAGCCTGCTTTGTCAGAAGAAAATACTTCGGAAGAAAAAAGTATTAAATTTCTACAAATTCATAATCAAATGGCCAGAATACGCTCTACCGCCAGGGTTGAGCATGATGGGGACGAAGCTAAAGGTTCGGAGACTGTTCCCATCTCCAAAGCGATGCAGAGGTCCGGACTGGTAACTTCGGAGAAGATCCCTAGTGATGATGCAGGACAAGCAGAACAAGCAATTGCTGAAGCAGAAGAAGAAGATAATGGGGAAACTGATCCCGAAGATGATTACCGCATTGCCATGCCAAGCAAGCCCAGCCACTTGGACTTCGGGAAATCTACTATTTCGAAGGCTGATCTCTCCAAGATGGTGAAGTCGGGCTTTTTTAATGAAAATCAGAAGAAGCTATTACGCTTCGGAGGAGAAGAGACTACCCCAAAGCCGGAGAAGGACGAAATTGTTATTTTCAAAAGCTTTCTAAAGGCTGGATTAAGATTCCCTCTACATGGGATTATTGCAGAGGTACTGAAGAGGTTCGGTATCTATTTTCACCAGCTGACCCCTAACGCCATCGTTAGGCTTAGCGTTTATATCTGGGCACTCCGAAGCCAAGCGGTGGAACCATTTGCGGACAGCTTTTGCCGGGTCCACGAGCTGCATTATCAGACGAAGGCTAGAAAGGATGGACTGCACGGCAATTTTGGTTGCTATAACTTCGCCTATCGGAAAACCACAAAATTTCCGGTAATCAGCTACCGAAGCAAATGGGCAGCAGGCTGGAAGTCAAAGTGGTTCTATGTCAAGGTTGATGACGACAAGGAGAAGCTTGTGCAAAGTCCACTGGAACTAATCTTCGGAGAAACCCGACCTCGCTGCAACATGACACCCGAAGGTCCAACACAACAAGCAATGGATGAATTCAGAATTATTGCAGAGCATATCAGTACAAGGGACCTGGTTCAGGAGTTTTTGGCTTTCAAAGTTTTTCCTAGTTTGAAAGAATGGGAAATGCCGAAGCTAAAGGGGGAGAAGAAAGAAGGTGAACTTGTACGTTTACCTTACTATTTCAAGTTTAAAAAGTACTTTAAAACACCTTGCCAAGAGTGGCTAGATACAATTGAAGTAATGTGCAATGAAATACTTGGCAATTATTCCAAAAAAGAAGATCAATTGATGACTGCGGCCTTCGGCACCCGTCCGAAGCAAAGACTAAACCGAGTGTTGGACGCCTTGGGTTTTGAATACCCTGATTATGAAAATCTGAACAAAGGTGCCGGAGGCCAGAAAAGGAAGAGGATAACCGAAGCCTCAAATAAAGATGAAGAAGAGACACCAAAGAAGAAGATTCCAAAGAAGAAGAAAGCATCTTCTCCGAAACGAAAAATATCCGACGAAGAAAAATCCCCCGCATCACCCTCTGCCACTGATGTGGAGGCAATTCTGAAGGTAATGACTGAATCCATGCCTGCGAAGCTAAGTCCACTAGGGCCTCAACTGACAAAATTTTTTCAGAAGGAAAAGGATCCCGAAAGAATGAAGAAAACGACTAAAGTAAAAAGACAGAGGATGATCGGTGTGACAGAGGTAATTGACAAGACACCGCCAAGAGCTTCAGCTCAAAAAACACCAGCGGCTGCGGAAGGGACAAATATTGAAATTACACCTTCGGAGGTCGCGGTTGCCGAAGCTGCCTCAGCTGAAGATTTGAACCTGGAGAGCACAGTCGAACACATTGACAAAATACTGCTAGATATGGCTGCAGAAGAAGCTACCACCGCCGCCGAAGAGGCCGTGACCGCAGCGTCGGGGAAAGGAAAGGAAATTGCTGATGAAGTTTCAGAAAACGAAGCCTTCATGTTCCAGAATTTAATTGGAGAAAAACTATCAAAAGCTGAAATAGAAGAGCTTAGAGAGTATGCCAAATCCTGCGGATACAAACCTGGAGCACTCCTCTTCGGAGGCATTGATGATGAAAAATTAGATTGTATTCGAGATCAGACTGGAGCCAAAGTTATCGGTACTCTGTCAAAGAGTATCGGCTTTCCGAAGCTAGAAACAGACATCAGCCGCTACCGACGACAACATATCGTTGGTAGTTTATTTTATTCCAATTTCAAGGTGAACTACTTTTTCCCTTAACTTTTATTGTTTCTAATAATGGAGACATGCCTGACGAAGGTTATTTTTGTGCAGAGTATGCTGTTGAGCAAGGCCTTGAAAATGCAACAAGATTTTGAAGACAAAAAGCACGAAGTTATAATTGAAAATTTGGAAAACAGAATAAAGGAGCAATCAGATGCTATCGAGAAAAAGAACTTTGAGCTCCATGCAACCGAAGGTTTATTAGCGGAAGCCGAAGCAAAAATAACAGAACTGAACACGAAGCTTCTCCGTCAATCTGAGCAGTTCGAACGAGAAAAGCAAGATCTTAATGCAAAAATTGAAGCCGAAGCTCAACAAAATTCGGATTTGAGAAAACTATTGACAAGCCTTCAAGAAAAATGTTTGGAATTTAGCAACAAATGCATTCAACGATTAAGAAAAATTTTCTACTCAATTGGAGCCAGCAGTGAAAAATTCACCCCCTCAGCTGAAGATCTACCGAAGACCTTTGACCATATTGAGGGTGAGATTGACGAGCTCGACGAAGTCATAGCTGGGCACGGTGATTTCTGTGCCTGGGTGGCTTCTCGAGGCACCGCCGCAGCCTTCCTAAAAGCTGGCTGCGATCACGGAAAGATTGTCAATAGACCGAATTTCACTTTATCACCATCAATCTTAGATGACATTCCTGATCTCGCCCGAAGTATCTCGAATAGATTTGTAAAAATGATATGGACAAAAGGTGGGCGAGAAAAGGCTGGAGACGAAGCTCGGAGTCATCTCGAACCAGTAAGGAATCATACCTTGTGCTTACCTCTTCCTTCAAGCTTGACTTTGACTTACAACAACCTTATTCATGTAGGATGACGAAGCCGAAACTGATGACTAAAAAATGACGCCGAAGCTGAAGCTCCTTGAAGATTAAATAGTACACTGTAGACAGTACTTGAGAAATTTTTGAGATAACTTTGTAAATGTAACTAAAACTTGTCTTTAATGTATTCTGTTCATACCTTGTAATATGTTCTTACCCTTCCATTGATGTATGAGAAGTGCTTTCATGTGGACGAAATTTCCTTTTTTGAGCCGAAGGCGAAAAAACACCTTCCCTTCTTTTCGTACGCAGCAAAGCATAAAAAACAGCATTTCCCTTCTTTCCGAAGCTCTCCCTTTTTGTAGACGAAGCTCTTTTTTTTTTCTTTTTGCCGAAGCACCTACTTATGCCATGATGATGATTATCCTACATATGCCTGGATGAATGTTTATGAATGCAAATGCTATGATGTAATGTGATGTGCAAATGAATGTTCAAACGCGTATCCGAAGCCATACTCATGGCTACTATTTCCTTAAAAACAATCACACCTCAGCTCTGCATTCCCTTGGGAACGACTTTGGAGCTTCTTCGCCTTTACTTTTGGCGGAATCAGTGTTGACTTTTCGCTGTAAGCTCTGCATTCCCTTAGGAACGACTTTGGAGCTTCTTCGCCTTTACTTTTGGCGGAATCAGCGTTGATTTTTCGCTGTAGGCTCTGCATTCCCTTAGGAACGACTTTGGAGCTTCTTTGCCTTTACTTTTGGCGGAATCAGCGTTGATTTTTCGCTGTAGGCTCTGCATTCCCTTAGGAACGACTTTGGAGCTTCTTCGCCTTTACTTTTTGGCACTCGATGGTGCGTTCTCAGCTTTTACATTTACAATTTTGGGGGATTTTTCTCTTATAGAACTAAAAAAGGAAATTACATGTGACGGCCCCATTAAAAACCTTTCTCCCCCTTCAGAAAGGAAAAGGGTGCCATGAAAGAAAAAAAAATAAAATAAAAAATATGAAAAATTACATCGAGTTATACATAATATCGCCGAAGCTCATCCGCATTCCAAGATCTAGGAATGTCGTTGCCGTCCATATCCTTCAATCTGTATGAACCAGGTCTTGACGAAGATGCTACTAAGAAAGGTTCATCCCATTTCAACTACAACTTGCCTACTGTTTCTGGGTTAGCCACTCTCCGAAGCACCAAGTGTCCTGGCTCAATATTCTTTAGCCGAACCTTTCTATCTCGTCATTTGATTGTTTCGGCTTGATATTTATTGATGTTCTCCACAGCTTGCAGCCTGATCCCTTCTAAAGCATCTTTTTCCACAGAACAAGCAGCTTCGGAACCTGATTCTGCCGAAGCTACTACTCTTATTGATCCGGTTTTAGCTTCCTCCGGAGTAATTGCTTCGTCACCGAATAATAACTTGAATGGAGTAAAGCCTGTAGACCTTGATGTAGTTGTATTGTGGCTCCACACCACTTTGGTTAACTGATCTGGCCACTTTCCCCTGGGTTGATTGAAGATTAACTTCATTATTCCTGTCATAATAATGCCATTGGCTCTTTCAACAAGTCCGTTTGATTCCGGATGCCTGACTGATGCAAAATGGATCTTCGTACCAATTTGATCACAGAAATCCCTGAAAGCTTCGGAATCAAACTGTGTTCCATTATACACAGTGATAGCCTTCGGTACCCCGAAACGACAAACAATATTCTGCTAGAAAAACTTTTGAACGGTGGCCGAAGTTATTGTGGCTAAAGGCTTTGCCTCAATCCATTTAGAAAAATATTCCACCGCAACTACAACATATCTTAGGTTCCCTTGGGCCGGTGGTAACGGACCTAACAAGTCAAGGCCCCACCTTTGTAATGGCCATATGGGTTGTATGAGTTGTGTTAAGGACGAAGGTTGTTTTTGATCTCTTGCACATTTCTGACAACCTTCGCACTTTTGAACTAATTCCGCTGCGTCCGAGGCTGCCTTCGGCCAATAAAACCCCTGACGGAAAACCTTTCCAAGTAACGGCCTAGATCCAATGTGAGATCCACACAGGCCTGCATGTATTTCTTTCATCAACTCTATGCCTTCGGCTCTAGATAAACACTTGAGTAGCGGAGCACAAACTCCATGTTTGTACAACTCCCCTTCTATCATGACATATGGACGAGCTCTTGCCTCTATCCTCCTGTTATAAGCTTCGTCATCTGAAAGAAATTTACCCTGTAGGTAAGAGATGATTTCAGTTCTCCAATCTTCACTATAAACAGGAGATATATTGAGGACTGCTCTTTCAAGAAGTTCCACCGAAGGTGCTTTTATTGTTTCGAAGAACACATCCGAAGGTAAGGGCAGCCCCTGTGCCGCTGATTTAGCTAGCAAATCGGCATGCTCATTTTGTCCTCGAGGGATATTTTTAACAGAAAATCCTTCGAAGGAAGCTTCAACTCTTCGGACCATGTCCAGATATTTTTCAAGCTTCAGATCTTTAGCCTTGCAACTCTTGTCAATATGACCCGAAACAACCTGGGAATCAGTTTTAAGTATGGCCCTTCTGATTCCCATTGCTTTTAGCTTCCGAAGACCCAGAAGCAAGGCTTCGTACTCGGCGATGTTATTTGTGCAACTAAAATCAAGCTTTGCCGCATAGCAAGTTTTAACTTTGGAAGGTGAAACCAACACAGCAGCTGCTCCTGCTCTGAAGGTTCCCCAAGACCCATCGCAAAACACTATCCATGCTTCGGCATCTTTATTTGTTTCTTCCTCCTGAGCCCCTGGCGTCCAGTCAGCAATGAAATCTGCTAACGCCTGGGACTGAATCGAAGATCTATGAACATATTCAATACAGAATTCGTTGAGCTCTGCAGCCCATTTTCCAATCCTTCTAGTAGCTTCTATATTTCTCATAATATCCTTCAACGGCTGTGAAGAAGGAACAACAATATTGTATGCTTGAAAGTAATGCCGAAGTTTCCTGGATGCCATCAAAACAGCATACAACACCTTCTCCAATTCTGTATAGTTTTTCTTTGATATACTAAGAACTTCAGATACAAAATACACTGGGACCTGCTTTTTGACTTGGCCATCAAGCTTCTCCTGGACAAGTGCTGCACTCACCGCTGAGTGCGAAGCTGCCACATATAATAACAAAGGAGCCCCTGGCGTTGGTGGAGTTAATGTTGTTAAATCTATCAGGTATTGTTTCAATTCCTCGAAGGCTTTTTGTTGGCTTGGTCCCCATTGAAAGACTTCGGCTGATTTCAGCACTTCGAAGAATGGTAAGTTTCTCTCCGCTGATCTGGATATGAATCTATTGAGAGATGCCAACCTTCCTGTCAATCTTTGAGCCCCCTTTTTTGTAGTTGGTGGCTCCATCCGAAGTATAGCTCCAATTTTACTTGGATTAGCTTCGATTCCCTTTGTTGAAACCAAACATCCAAGAAATTTCCCCTTCTTTACTCCAAAAACACATTTTTCTGGATTCAATTTTAAGCCAGCTTGTCTGAAATTGGCGAAGGTCTCCTGTAAATCAGCAATATGATTCTCCTGTTTCGTGCTTTTTACAATGATGTCATCAACATAAGTTAGCACATTTCTGCCTATCTGAGACTGGAGAACCCTCGCAGTCATTCTGCTGAAACTTCCTCCAGCGTTTTTGAGCCCCTCAGGCATCCGAAGATAGCAATACGTGCCACTTGGAGTTATGAAGCTAGTCTTCGGCTCATCTTCCTTTTTCATCCAGATTTGGTGGTAGCCTGAATAACAGTCTAACAGACTCATGAGTTCTGAAGAAGCTGCTGCATCAACTAAAGAGTCTATCCTTGGCAATGGGAATTCATCCTTCGGACAAGCCTTGTTAAGATCTGTAAAATCGATACACATTCGCCACTTGCCATTGGCCTTTTTTACCATAACAGTGTTAGCTAGCCATTCTGGATACTTTACTTCTCTGATAACTCCTGCACTGAGGAGTCTTTTGACTTCATTACGAGCACCTTCGGCTTTATCATCTGACATTTTCCGAAGCCTCTGCTTTCTGGGTCTGAAGGATGGATCAACATTGAGCGAGTGCTCAATAACATCCCTATTAACTCCGCAAAGATCATTGGCTGACCATGCAAAAACATCTTTGTTGTTGAACAAAAACCTT
Source organism: Zea mays (assembly GCF_902167145.1). NCBI lineage: Eukaryota > Viridiplantae > Streptophyta > Magnoliopsida > Poales > Poaceae > Zea > Zea mays. The sequence continues at coordinate 19,579 of NW_023367174.1, forward strand.
ATCAAGGTTTTCTCTTGTTCTTCGGATAACTGAGAGCCCAACAGCACCTTCTGCTCTGCTATGTCCTCACATAAGAGCATGGGCTTCGGCTGATCTGCTGAAGCTGCTTTCTCCCTTCTGAATTTGTATTGTTCACAAGCTTCAGCTCCATCTATGTTATGGATTGCTTTTGAGTCAGTCCAGTTTCCTTCGGCCCTTCTGGCAGCTTCCTGACTTCCATGGATAGCGATGGGTCCTTGATCCGAAGGTATCTTCATGCAGAGATAAGCAGGATGAAGAATTGCTTCGAAAGCATTGAGGGTGCCACGACCAATGATTGCATTGTAAGGATATTCCATGTCAACAATGTCAAACACAACTTGCTCAGTTCTGGTGTTGTTGATGAACCCGAAGGTCACTGGCATGGTGATCTTGCCCAGTGCTACAATCTGTCTTCCTCCGAAGCCACAGAGAGGATGTGTAGCATCATGAATCTTATCTTCTGGCTCTTGCATTTGTCTGAAGGCCTTAGCAAATATGATATCAGCTGCACTACCTGTGTCAACCAAGACATTGTGGACCAGAAATCCTTTGATAACACAAGAGATAACCATGGCATCGTTGTGTGGGTAATCCTTGAGCTGAAGATCCTCTTGGGAGAAGGTAATGGGAATGTGAGACCATCTTGACTTGATGAAGGGTCCCTGCACCCCAACATGTTGTACCCTTCTCAGTGCTTCTTTTTCTGCTTCTTATTGGCTGGCTCTGAGGACGAACCACCTGTAATCGGGAGCACCAGCTTCGGGTCCGAAGCAGCTCCAGCTCGATCATTGAACGAAGCCATCAGCTCAAAAAGTGGAAGTGAGTTCACCGGAGGTGGGCGCCAATGTTGGGGACTTGCTCTCAAATGCTATGAATTAAGAACAAGGCAACATAAAATGTTAAATATCAATGCCCTTCGTCCGCCGAAACGTTATCTCCAGAAGGATCTAATGAACTTCGGACGAAGGTCACGAATATGATATTACAAAGGTTTCACCTTCGTAATTAAACTTATAAAAATAATATAAAGTAAAGTTGAAACATGAAACATTGCAAATAAACATCTTGAAACAAATGATGTCATTCATATGTCTTATTATATGAATTTAAGATGTTTGAATACAACGATTAAATACATTTATACCTTTGCCTTGACAAGCAATCCGAATGATGCGTTAGTGATTACCGGAATGCGTGAACAGTAAAGGAATACTGTTCACTATTTATAGGTACAGGACACAGCCTGTGAGGAATTACAATTATGCCCCTCATAGAAGTTTACAACATCGACTCAGATCTTTATGGACTAAAAGGTCATTCCATCTTTAAGTCGGTTTCCAATACCGAAGCTTCATGAAGAAGAACCTTCGGTCATCTCATACAAACAGCTTCAGCTGAAAGCCGCTTCTTCCTAGAAGACCTTCGGCGACGAAGCATAGACCCAACAGGGGGTTGTGTGGCCATTTATCATCGACTAGAGGCTCATAAACCTCACCCCACATATGTTTCCTTGCCATAGATTACATTCTTGGATTTCTGGTGGAAACCATTTCTTGGTTAAAAACTCGTACGTGTTAGCCTTCGGTATTATTGAAAATGGTCATTCATGGCTATTTTCGGCAAAATGGGGGTTGTGTGGCCATTGATCATCGACCAGAGGCTCATACACCTCACCCCACATATGTTTCCTTGTCGTAGATCACATTCTTGGATTTCTGGTGGAGACCATTTCTTGGTCAAAAATCCATAGGTGTTAGCCTTCGATATTATTGAAAATGGTCGTTCATGGCTATTTTCGACAAAAATGGGGGTTGTGTGGCCATTGATTATCGACCAGAGGCTCATACACCTCACCCCACATATGTTTCCTTGCCATAGATCACATTCTTGGATTTCTGGTGGAGACCATTTCTTGGTCAAAAATCCGTAGGTGTTAGCCTTCGGTATTATTGTAAATGGTCATTCATGGCTATTTTCGACAAAAATGGGGGTTGTGTGGCCATTGATCATCGACCAGAGGCTCATACACCTCACCCCACATATGTTTCCTTGCCATAGATCACATTCTTGGATTTCTGGTGGAGACCATTTCTTGGTCAAAAATCCGTAGGTCTTAGCCTCTAATATTATTGAAAATGGTCGCTCATGGCTATTTTCAAGGTCGCTCATGGCTATTTTCATAAAAAATGGGGGTTGTGTGGCCATTTATCATCGACTAGAGGCTCATAAACCTCACCCCACATATGTTTCCTTGCCATAGATTACATTCTTGGATTTCTGGTGGAAACCATTTCTTGGTTAAAAACTCGTACGTGTTAGCCTTCGGTATTATTGAAAATGGTCATTCATGGCTATTTTCGGCAAAATGGGGGTTGTGTGGCCATTGATCGTCGACCAGAGGCTCATACACCTCACCCCACATATGTTTCCTTGTCGTAGATCACATTCTTGGATTTCTGGTGGAGACGATTTCTTGGTCAAAAATCCGTAGGTGTTAGCTTTCGATATTATTGAAAATGGTCGTTCATGGCTATTTTCGACAAAAATGGGGGTTGTGTGGCCATTGATCATCGACCAGAGGCTCATACACCTCACCCCACATATGTTTCCTTGCCATAGATCACATTCTTGGATTTCTGGTGGAGACCATTTCTTGGTCAAAAATCCATAGGTGTTAGCCTTCGGTATTATTGTAAATGGTCATTCATGGCTATTTTCGACAAAAATGGGGGTTGTGTGGCCATTGATCATCGACCAGAGGCTCATACACCTCACCCCACATATGTTTCCTTGCCATAGATCACATTCTTGGATTTCTGGTGGAGACCATTTCTTGGTCAAAAATCCGTAGGTCTTAGCCTCTAATATTATTGAAAATGGTCGCTCATGGCTATTTTCATAAAAAAATGGGGGTTGTGTGGCCATTTATCATCGACTAGAGGCTCATAAATCTCACCCCACATATGTTTCCTTGCCATAGATCACATTCTTGGATTTTTGGTGGAGACCATTTCTTGGTCAAAAACTCGTACGTGTTAGCCTTCGGTATTATTGAAAATGGTCGTTCATGGCTATTTTCGGCAAAATGGGGGTTCTGTGGCCATTGATCATCGACCAGAGGCTCGTACACCTCACCCCACATATGTTTCCTTGCCATAGATCACATTCTTGGATTTCTGGTGGAGACCATTTCTTGGGCAATAATCCGAATGTGTTAGCCTTTGGTATTTTTGAAAATGGTCATTCATGGCTATTTTCGACAAAAATGGGGGTTGTGTGGCCATTGATCTTCGACCAGAGGCTCATACACCTCACTACACATATGTTTCCTTGCCATAGATCACATTCTTGGATTTATGGTGGAGACCATTTCTTGGTCAAAAATCCGTAGGTGTTAGCCTTCAGTGTCATTGAAAATGGTCGTTCATGGCTATTTTCGACAAAATTAGGGTTGTGTGGCCATTGATCGTCGACCAGAGGCTCATACACCTCACCCCACATATGTTTCCTTGCCATAGATCACATTCTTGGATTTCTGGTGGAGACCATTTCTTGGTCAAAAATCCGTAGGTGTTAGCCTTAGGTATTATTGAAAATGGTCGTTCATGGCTATTTTCGACAAAAATGGGGGTTGTGTGGCCATTGATCATCGACCAGACGCTCATACACCTCACCCCACATATGTTTCCTTGCCATAGATCACATTCTTGGATTTCTGGTGGAGACCATTTCTTGGTCTAAAATCCGTAGGTGTTAGCCTCTAGTATTATTGAAAATGGTCGCTCATGGCTATTTTCAAGGTCGCTCATGGCTATTTTCATAAAAAATGGGGGTTGTGTGGCCATTTATCATCGACTAGAGGCTCATAAACCTCACCCCACATATGTTTCATTGCCATAGATCACATTCTTGGATTTCTGGTGGAGACCATTTCTTGGTTAAAAACTCGTACGTGTTAGCCTTCGGTATTATTGAAAATGGTCGTTCATGGCTATTTTCGGCAAAATGGGGGTTGTGTGGCCATTGATCATCGACCAGAGGCTCGTACACCTCACCCCACATATGTTTCCTTGCCATAGATCACATTCTTGGATTTCTGGTGGAGACCATTTCTTGGTCAAAAATCCGTACGTGTTAGCCTTTGGTATTTTTGAAAATGGTCATTCATGGCTATTTTCGACAAAAATGGGGGTTGTGTGGCCATTGATCTTCGACCAGAGGCTCATACACCTCACTACACATATGTTTCCTTGCCATAGATCACATTCTTGGATTTATGGTGGAGACCATTTCTTGGTCAAAAATCCGTAGGTGTTAGCCTTCAGTGTCATTGAAAATGGTCGTTCATGGCTATTTTCGACAAAAATTAGGGTTGTGTGGCCATTGATCGTCGACCAGAGGCTCATACACCTCACCCCACATATGTTTCTTTGCCATAAATCACATTCTTGGATTATTGGTGGAGACCATTTCTTGGTCAAAAATCCGTAGGTGTTAGCCTTCGGTATTATTGAAAATGGTCGTTCATGGCTATTTTCGACAAAAATGGGGGTTGTGTGTCCATTGATCATCGACCAGACGCTCATACACCTCACCCCACATATGTTTCCTTGCCATAGATCACATTCTTGGATTTCTGGTGGAGACCATTTCTTGGTCTAAAATCCGTAGGTGTTAGCCTCTAGTATTATTGAAAATGGTCGCTCATGGCTATTTTCAAGGTCGCTCATGGCTATTTTCATAAAAAATGGGGGTTGTGTGGCCATTTATCATCGACTAGAGGCTCATAAACCTCACCCCACATATGTTTCCTTGCCATAGATTACATTCTTGGATTTCTGGTGGAAGCCATTTCTTGGTTAAAAACTCGTACGTGTTAGCCTTCGGTATTATTGAAAATGGTCATTCATGGCTATTTTCGGCAAAATGGGGGTTGTGTGGCCATTGATCGTCGACCAGAGGCTCATACACCTCACCCCACATATGTTTCCTTGTCGTAGATCACATTCTTGGATTTCTGGTGGAGACCATTTCTTGGTCTAAAATCCGTAGGTGTTAGCCTCTAGTATTATTGAAAATGGTCGCTCATGGCTATTTTCAAGGTCGCTCATGGCTATTTTCATAAAAAATGGGGGTTGTGTGGCCATTTATCATCGACTAGAGGCTCATAAACCTCACCCCACATATGTTTCCTTGCCATAGATTACATTCTTGGATTTCTGGTGGAAGCCATTTCTTGGTTAAAAACTCGTACGTGTTAGCCTTCGGTATTATTGAAAATGGTCATTCATGGCTATTTTCGGCAAAATGGGGGTTGTGTGGCCATTGATCGTCGACCAGAGGCTCATACACCTCACCCCACAAATGTTTCCTAGTTGTAGATCACATTCTTGGATTTCTGGTGGAGACCATTTCTTGGTCAAAAATCCGTAGGTGTTAGCCTTCGATATTATTGAAAATGGTCGTTCATGGCTATTTTCGACAAAAATGGGGGTTGTGTGGCCATTGATCATCGACCAGAGGCTCATACACCTCACCCCACATATGTTTCCTTGCCATAGATCACATTCTTGGATTTCTGGTGGAGACCATTTCTTGGTCAAAAATCCGTAGGTGTTAGCCTTCGGTATTATTGTAAATGGTCATTCATGGCTATTTTCGACAAAAATGGGGGTTGTGTGGCCATTGATCATCGACCATAGGCTCATACACCTCACCCCACATATGTTTCCTTGCCATAGATCACATTCTTGGATTTCTGGTGGAGACCATTTCTTGGTCAAAAATCCGTAGGTCTTAGCCTCTAATATTATTGAAAATGGTCGCTCATGGCTATTTTCATAAAAAAATGGGGGTTGTGTGGCCATTTATCATCGACTAGAGGCTCATAAATCTCACCCCACATATGTTTCCTTGCCATAGATCACATTCTTGGATTTTTGGTGGAGACCATTTCTTGGTCAAAAACTCGTACGTGTTAGCCTTCGGTATTATTGAAAATGGTCGTTCATGGCTATTTTCGGCAAAATGGGGGTTGTGTGGCCATTGATCATCGACCAGAGGCTCGTACACCTCACCCCACATATGTTTCCTTGCCATAGATTACATTCTTGGATTTCTGGTGGAAACCATTTCTTGGTTAAAAACTCGTACGTGTTAGCCTTCGGTATTATTGAAAATGGTCATTCATGGCTATTTTCGGCAAAATGGGGGTTGTGTGGCCATTGATCGTCGACCAGAGGCTCATACACCTCACCCCACATATGTTTCCTTGTCGTAGATCACATTCTTGGATTTCTGGTGGAGACCATTTCTTGGTCAAAAATCCGTAGGTGTTAGCCTTCGATATTATTGAAAATGGTCGTTCATGGCCATTTTCGACAAAAATGGGGGTTGTGTGGCCATTGATCATCGACCAGAGGCTCATACACCTCACCCCACATATGTTTCCTTGCCATAGATCACATTCTTGGATTTCTGGTGGAGACCATTTCTTGGTCAAAAATCCGTAGGTGTTAGCCTTCGGTATTATTGTAAATGGTCATTCATGGCTATTTTCGACAACAATGTGGGTTGTGTGGCCATTGATCATCGACCAGAGGCTCATACACCTCACCGCACATATGTTTCCTTGCCATAGATCACATTCTTAGATTTCTGGTGGAGACCATTTCTTGGTCAAAAATCCGTAGGTCTTAGCCTCTAATATTATTGAAAATGGTCGCTCATGGCTATTTTCATAAAAAATGGGGGTTGTGTGGCCATTTATCATCGACTAGAGGCTCATAAATCTCACCCCTCATATGTTTCCTTGCCATAGATCACATTCTTGGATTTTTGGTGGAGACCATTTCTTGGTCAAAAACTCGTACGTGTTAGCCTTCGGTATTATTGAAAATGGTCATTCATGGCTATTTTCGGCAAAATAGGGGTTCTGTGGCCATTGATCATCGACCAGAGGCTCGTACACCTCACCCCACATATGTTTCCTTGCCATAGATCACATTCTTGGATTTCTGGTGGAGACCATTTCTTGGGCAAAAATCCGAATGTGTTAGCCTTTGGTATTTTTGAAAATGGTCATTCATGGCTATTTTCGACAAAAATGGGGGTTGTGTGGCCATTGATCTTCGACCAGAGGCTCATACACCTCACTACACATATGTTTCCTTGCCACAGATCACATTCTTGGATTTATGGTGGAGACCATTTCTTGGTAAAAAATCCGTAGGTGTTAGCCTTCAGTGTCATTGAAAATGGTCGTTCATGGCTATTTTCGACAAAAAATTAGGGTTGTGTGGCCATTGATCGTCGACCAGAGGCTCATACACCTCACCCCACATATGTTTCCTTGCCATAGATCACATTCTTGGATTTCTGGTGGAGACCATTTCTTGGTCAAAAATCCGTAGGTGTTAGCCTTCGGTATTATTGTAAATGGTCATTCATGGCTATTTTCGACAAAAATGGGGGTTGTGTGGCCATTGATCATCGACCAGAGGCTCATACACCTCACCCCACATATGTTTCCTTTCCATAGATCACATTCTTGGATTTCTGGTGGAGACCATTTCTTGGTAAAAAATCCGTAGGTCTTAGCCTCTAATATTATTGAAAATGGTCGCTCATGGCTATTTTCATAAAAAAATGGGGGTTGTGTGGCCATTTATCATCGACTAGAGTCTCATAAATCTCACCCCACATATGTTTCCTTGCCATAGATCACATTCTTGGATTTTTGGTGGAGACCATTTCTTGGTCAAAAACTCGTACGTGTTAGCCTTCGGTATTATTGAAAATGGTCGTTCATGGCTATTTTCGGCAAAATGGGGGTTGTGTGGCCATTGATTATCGACCAGAGGCTCGTACACCTCACCCCACATATGTTTCCTTGCCATAGATTACATTCTTGGATTTCTGGTGGAAACCATTTCTTGGTTAAAAACTCGTACGTGTTAGCCTTCGGTATTATTGAAAATGGTCATTCATGGCTATTTTCGGCAAAATGGGGGTTGTGTGGCCATTGATCGTCGACCAGAGGCTCATACACCTCACCCCACATATGTTTCCTTGTCGTAGATCACATTCTTGGATTTCTGGTGGAGACCATTTCTTGGTCAAAAATCCGTAGGTGTTAGCCTTCGATATTATTGAAAATGGTCGTTCATGGCCATTTTCGACAAAAATGGGGGTTGTGTGGCCATTGATCATCGACCAGAGGCTCATACACCTCACCCCACATATGTTTCCTTGCCATAGATCACATTCTTGGATTTCTGGTGGAGACCATTTCTTGGTCAAAAATCCGTAGGTGTTAGCCTTCGGTATTATTGTAAATGGTCATTCATGGCTATTTTCGACAACAATGTGGGTTGTGTGGGCATTGATCATCGACCAGAGGCTCATACACCTCACCCCACATATGTTTCCTTGCCATAGATCACATTCTTAGATTTCTGGAGGAGACCATTTCTTGGTCAAAAATCCGTAGGTCTTAGCCTCTAATATTATTGAAAATGGTCGCTCATGGCTATTTTCATAAAAAATGGGGGTTGTGTGGCCATTTATCATCGACTAGAGGCTCATAAATCTCACCCCTCGTATGTTTCCTTGCCATAGATCACATTCTTGGATTTTTGGTGGAGACCATTTCTTGGTCAAAAACTTGTACGTGTTAGCCTTCGGTATTATTGAAAATGGTCATTCATGGCTATTTTCGGCAAAATGGGGGTTCTGTGGCCATTGATCATCGACCAGAGGCTCGTACACCTCACCCCACATATGTTTCCTTGCCATAGATCACATTCTTGGATTTCTGGTGGAGACCATTTCTTGGGCAAAAATCCGAATGTGTTAGCCTTTGGTATTTTTGAAAATGGTCATTCATGGCTATTTTCGACAAAAATGGGGGTTGTGTGGCCATTGATCTTCGACCAGAGGCTCATACACCTCACTACACATATGTTTCCTTGCCATAGATCACATTCTTGGATTTATGGTGGAGACCATTTCTTGGTCAAAAATCCGTAGGTGTTAGCCTTCAGTGTCATTGAAAATGGTCGTTCATGGCTATTTTCGACAAAAAATTAGGGTTGTGTGGCCATTGATCGTCGACCAGAGGCTCATACACCTCACCCCACATATGTTTCCTTGCCATAGATCACATTCTTGGATTTCTGGTGGAGACCATTTCTTGGTCAAAAATCCGTAGGTGTTAGCCTTCGGTATTATTGAAAATGGTCGTTCATGGCTATTTTCGACAAAAATGGGGGTTGTGTGGCCATTGATCATCGACCAGACGCTCATACACCTCACCCCACATATGTTTCCTTGCCATAGATCACATTCTTGGATTTCTGGTGGAGACCATTTCTTGGTCTAAAATCCGTAGGTGTTAGCCTCTAGTATTATTGAAAATGGTCGCTCATGGCTATTTTCAAGGTTGCTCATGGCTATTTTCATAAAAAATGGGGGTTGTGTGGCCATTTATCATCGACTAGAGGCTCATAAACCTCACCCCACATATGTTTCCTTGCCATAGATCACATTCTTGGATTTCTGGTGGAGACCATTTCTTGGTTAAAAACTTGTACGTGTTAGCCTTCGGTATTATTGAAAATGGTCGTTCATGGCTATTTTTGGCAAAATGGGGGTTGTGTGGCCATTGATCATCGACCAGAGGCTCGTACACCTCACCCCACATATGTTTCCTTGCCATAGATCACATTCTTGGATTTCTGGTGGAGACCATTTCTTGGTCAAAAATCCGTACGTGTTAGCCTTTGGTATTTTTGAAAATGGTCATTCATGGCTATTTTCGACAAAAATGGGGGTTGTGTGGCCATTGATCTTCGACCAGAGGCTCATACACCTCACTACACATATGTTTCCTTGCCATAGATCACATTCTTGGATTTATGGTGGAGACCATTTCTTGGTCAAAAATCCGTAGGTGTTAGCCTTCAGTGTCATTGAAAATGGTCGTTCATGGCTATTTTCGACAAAAATTAGGGTTGTGTGGCCATTGATCGTCGACCAGAGGCTCATACACCTCACCCCACATATGTTTCCTTGCCATAGATCACATTCTTGGATTTCTGGTGGAGACCATTTCTTGGTCAAAAATCCGTAGGTGTTAGCCTTCGGTATTATTGAAAATGGTCGTTCATGGCTATTTTCGACAAAAATGGGGGTTGTGTGGCCATTGATCATCGACCAGACGCTCATACACCTCACCCCACATATGTTTCCTTGCCATAGATCACATTCTTGGATTTCTGGTGGAGACCATTTCTTGGTCTAAAATCCGTAGGTGTTAGCCTATAGTATTATTGAAAATGGTCGCTCATGGCTATTTTCAAGGTCGCTCATGGCTATTTTCATAAAAAATGGGGGTTGTGTGGCCATTTATCATTGACTAGAGGCTCATAAACCTCACCCCACATATGTTTCCTTGCCATAGATTACATTCTTGGATTTCTGGTGGAAACCATTTCTTGGTTAAAAACTCGTACGTGTTAGCCTTCGGTATTATTGAAAATGGTCATTCATGGCTATTTTCGGCAAAATGGGGGTTGTGTGGCCATTGATCGTCGACCAGAGGCTCATACACCTCACCCCACATATGTTTCCTTGTCGTAGATCACATTCTTGGATTTCTGGTGGAGACCATTTCTTGGTCAAAAATCCGTAGGTGTTAGCCTTCGATATTATTGAAAATGGTCGTTCATGGCTATTTTCGACAAAAATGGGGGTTGTGTGGCCATTGATCATCGACCAGAGGCTCATACACCTCACCCCACATATGTTTCCTTGCCATAGATCACATTCTAGGATTTCTGGTGGAGACCATTTCTTGGTCAAAAATCCGTAGGTGTTAGCCTTCGGTATTATTGTAAATGGTCATTCATGGCTATTTTCGACAAAAATGGGGGTTGTGTGGCCATTGATCATCGACCAGAGGCTCATACACCTCACCCCACATATGTTTCCTTGCCATAGATCACATTCTTGGATTTATGGTGGAGACCATTTCTAGGTCAAAAATCCATAGGTGTTAGCCTTCAGTGTCATTGAAAATGGTCGTTCATGGCTATTTTCGACAAAAATTAGGGTTGTGTGGCCATTGATCGTCGACTAGAGGCTCATACACCTCACCCCACATATGTTTCCTTGCCATAGATCACATTCTTGGATTTCTGGTGGAGACCATTTCTTGGTCAAAAATCCGTAGGTGTTAGCCTTCGGTATTATTGTAAATGGTCATTCATGGCTATTTTCGACAAAAATGGGGGTTGTGTGGCCATTGATCATCGACCAGACGCTCATACACCTCACCCCACATATGTTTCCTTGCCATAGATCACATTCTTGGATTTTTGGTGGAGACCATTTCTTGGTCAAAAACTCGTACGTGTTAGCCTTCGGTATTATTGAAAATGGTCGTTCATGGCTATTTTCGGCAAAATGGGGGTTCTGTGGCCATTGATCATCGACCAGAGGCTCGTACACCTCACCCTACATATGTTTCCTTTCCATAGATCACATTTTTGGATTTCTGGTGGAGACCATTTCTTGGTCAAAAATCCGTAGGTGTTAGCCTTCGGTATTATTGTAAATGGTCATTCATGGCTATTTTCGACAAAAATGGGGGTTGTGTGGCCATTGATCATCGACCAGACACTCATACACCTCACCCCACATATGTTTCCTTGCCATAGATCACATTCTTGGATTTCTGGTGGAGACCATTTATTGGTCAAAAATCCGTAGGTGTTAGCCTTCGGTATTATTGAAAATGGTCGTTCATGGCTATTTTCGACAAAAATGGGGGTTGTGTGGCCATTGATCATCGACCAGAGGCTCATACACCTCACCCCACATATGTTTCCTTGCCATAGATCACATTCTTGGATTTCTGGTGGAGACCATTTCTTGGTCAAAAATCCGTAGGTGTTAGCCTTCGGTATTATTGAAAATGGTCGTTCATTGCTATTTTCGACAAAAATGGGGGTTGTGTGGCCATTGATCATCGACCAGACGCTCATACACCTCACCCCACATATGTTTCCTTGCCATAGATCACATTCTTGGATTTCTGGTGGAGACCATTTCTTGGTCTAAAATCCATAGGTGTTAGCCTCTAGTATTATTGAAAATGGTCGCTCATGGCTATTTTCAAGGTCGCTCATGGCTATTTTCATAAAAAATGGGGGTTGTGTGGCCATTTATCATCGACTAGAGGCTCATAAACCTCGCCCCACATATGTTTCCTTGCCATAGATCACATTCTTGGATTTCTGGTGGAGACCATTTCTTGGTTAAAAACTCGTACGTGTTAGCCTTCGGTATTATTGAAAATGGTCGTTCATGGCTATTTTCGGCAAAATGGGGGTTGTGTGGCCATTCATTATCGACCAGAGGCTCGTACACCTCACCCCACATATGTTTCCTTGCCATAGATCACATTCTTGGATTTCTGGTGGAGACCATTTCTTGGTCAAAAATCCGTACGTGTTAGCCTTTGGTATTTTTGAAAATGGTCATTCATGGCTATTTTCGACAAAAATGGGGGTTGTGTGGCCATTGATCTTCGACCAGAGGCTCATACACCTCACCACACATATGTTTCCTTGCCATAGATCACATTCTTGGATTTATGGTGGAGACCATTTCTTGGTCAAAAATCCGTAGGTGTTAGCCTTAAGTGTCATTGAAAATGGTCGTTCATGGCTATTTTCGACAAAAAATAGGGTTGTGTGGCCATTGATCGTCGACCAGAGGCTCATACACCTCACCCCACATATGTTTCCTTGCCATAGATCACATTCTTGGATTTCTGGTGGAGACCATTTCTTGGTCAAAAATCCGTAGGTGTTAGCCTTCGGTATTATTGAAAATGGTCGATCATGGCTATTTTCGACAAAAATGGGGGTTGTGTGGCCATTGATCATCGACCAGACGCTCATACACCTCACCCCAGATATGTTTCCTTGCCATAGATCACATTCTTGGATTTCTGGTGGAGACCATTTCTTGGTCTAAAATCCGTAGGTGTTATCCTCTAGTATTATTGAAAATGGTCGCTCATGGCTATTTTCAAGGTCGCTCATGGCTATTTTCATAAAAAATGGGGGTTGTGTGGCCATTTATCATCGACTAGAGGCTCATAAACCTCACCCCACATATGTTTCCTTGCCATAGATTACATTCTTGGATTTCTGGTGGAAACCATTTCTTGGTTAAAAACTCGTACGTGTTAGCCTTCGGTATTATTGAAAATGGTCATTCATGGCTATTTTCGGCAAAATGGGGGTTGTGTGGCCATTGATCATCAACCAGAGGCTCGTACACCTCACCCCACATATGTTTCCTTGCCATAGATCACATTCTTGGATTTCTGGTGGAGACCATTTCTTGGTTAAAAATCCGTACGTGTTAGCCTTTGGTATTTTTGAAAATGGTCATTCATGGCTATTTTCGACAAAAATGGGGGTTGTGTGGCCATTGATCATCGACTAGAGGCTCATACACCTCACCCGACATATGTTTCCTTGCCATAGATCACATTCTTGGATTTCTGGTGCAGACATTTCTTGGTCAAAAATCCGTAGGTGTTAGCCTTCGGTATTATTGAAAATGGTCGTTCATGGCTATTTTCGACAAAAATGGGGGTTGTGTGGCCATTGATCATCGACCAGACGCTCATACACCTCACCCCACATATGTTTCCTTGCCATAGATCACATTCTTGGATTTCTGGTGGAGACCATTTCTTGGTCTAAAATCTGTAGGTGTTAGCCTCTAGTATTATTGAAAATGGTCGCTCATGGCTATTTTCAAGGTCGCTCATGGCTATTTTCATAAAAAATGGGGGTTGTGTGGCCATTTATCATCGACTAGAGGCTCATAAACCTCACCCCACATATGTTTCCTTGCCATAGATTACATTCTTGGATTTCTGGTGGAAACCATTTCTTGGTTAAAAACTCGTACGTGTTAGCCTTCGGTATTATTGAAAATGGTCATTCATGGCTATTTTCGGCAAAATGGGGGTTGTGTGGCCATTGATCATCGACCAGAGGCTCATACACCTCACCCCACATATGTTTCCTTGCCATAGATCACATTCTTGGATTTCTGGTGGAGACCATTTCTTGGTCAAAAATCCGTAGGTGTTAGCCTTCGGTATTATTGAAAATGGTCGTTCATGGCTATTTTCGACAAAAATGGGGGTTGTGTGGCCATTGATCATCGACTAGAGGCTCATACACCTCACCCCACATATGTTTTCTTGCCATAGATCACATTCTTGGATTTTCTGGTGGAGACCATTTCTTGGTCAAAAATCCGTAGGTGTTAGCCTTCGGTATTATTGAAAATGGTCGTTCATGGCTATTTTCGACAAAAATGGGGGTGTGTGGCCATTGATCATCGACCAGATGCTCATACACCTCACCCCACATATGTTTCCTTGCCATAGATCACATTCTTGGATTTCTGGTGGAGACCATTTCTTGGTCTAAAATCCGTAGGTCTTAGCCTCTAGTATTATTGAAAATGGTCGCTCATGGCTATTTTCATAAAAAATGGGGGTTGTGTGGCCATTTATCATCACCTAGAGGCTCATAAACCTCACCCCACATATGTTTCCTTGCCATAGATCACATTCTTGGATTTCTGGTGGAGACCATTTCTTGGTTAAAAACTCGTACGTGTTAGCCTTCGGTATTATTGAAAATGGTCGTTCATGGCTATTTTCGGCAAAATGGGGGTTGTGTGGCCATTGATCATCGACCAGAGGATCATACACCTCACCCCACATATGTTTCCTTGCCATAGATCACATTCTTGGATTCCTGGTGGAGACCATTTATTGGTCAAAAATCCATACGTGTTAGCCTTTGGTATTTTTGAAAATGGTCATTCATGGCTATTTTCGACAAAAATGGGGGTTGTGTGGCCATTGATCATCGACTAGAGGCTCATACACCTCACCCCACATATGTTTCCTTGCCATAGATCACATTCTTGGATTTCTGGTGGAGACCATTTCTTGGTCAAAAATCCGTAGGTGTTAGCCTTCGGTATTATTGAAAATGGTCGTTCATGGCTATTTTCGACAAAAATGGGGGTTGTGTGGCCATTGATCATCGACCAGACGCTCATACACCTCACCCCACATTTGTTTCCTTGCCATAGATCACATTCTTGGATTTCTGGTGGAGACCATTTCTTGGTCTAAAATCCGTAGGTGTTAGCCTCTAGTATTATTGAAAATGGTCGCTCATGGCTATTTTCAAGGTCGCTCATGGCTATTTTCATAAAAAATGGGGGTTGTGTGGCCATTTATCATCGACTAGAGGCTCATAAACCTCACCCCACATATGTTTCCTTGCCATAGATTACATTCTTGGATTTCTGGTGGAAACCATTTCTTGGTTAAAAACGCGTACGTGTTAGCCTTCGGTATTATTGAAAATGGTCATTCATGGCTATTTTCGGCAAAATGGGGGTTGTGTGGCCATTGATCGTCGACCAGAGGCTCATACACCTCACCCCACATATGTTTCCTTGTCGTAGATCACATTCTTGGATTTCTGGTGGAGACCAATTTTTTGGTCAAAAAACCATAGGTGTTAGCCTTCGATATTATTGAAAATGGTCGTTCATGGCTATTTTCAACAAAAATGGGGGTTGTGTGGCCATTGATCATCGACCAGAGGCTCATACACCTCACCCCACATATGTTTCCTTGCCATAGATCACATTCTTGGATTTCTGGTGGAGACCATTTCTTGGTCAAAAACTCGTACGTGTTAGCCTTCGGTATTATTGAAAATGGTCGTTCATGGCTATTTTCGGCAAAATGGGGGTTCTGTGGGCATTGATCATCGACCAGAGACTCGTACACCTCACCCCACATATGTTTCCTTGCCATAGATCACATTCTTGGATTTCTGGTGGTGACCATTTCTTGGTCAAAAATCCGTAGGTGTTAGCCTTCGGTATTATTGAAAATGGTCGTTCATGGCTATTTTCGGCAAAATGGGGGTTCTGTGGCCATTGATCATCGACCAGAGGCTCGTACACCTCACCCCACATATGTTTCCTTGCCATAGATCACATTCTTGGATTTCTGGTGGAGACCATTTCTTGGTCAAAAATCCGTAGGTGTTAGCCTTCGGTATTATTGAAAATGGTCGTTCATGGCTATTTTCGACAAAAATGGGGGTTGTGTGGCCATTGATCATCGACCAGAGGCTCATACACCTCACCCCACATATGTTTCCTCACCATAGATCACATTCTTGGATTTCTGGTGGAGACCATTTCTTGGTCAAAAATCCGTAGGTCTTAGCCTCTAATATTATTGAAAATGGTCGCTCATGGCTATTTTCGGCAAAATGGGGGTTCTATGGCCATTGATCGTCGACCATAGGCTCATACACCTCACCCCACATATGTTTCCTTGTCGTAGATCACATTCTTGGATTTCTGGTGGAGACCATTTCTTGGTCAAAAATCCGTAGGTGTTAGCCTTCGATATTATTGAAAATGGTCGTTCATGGCTATTTTCGACAAAAATGGGGGTTGTGTGGCCATTGATCATCGACCAGAGGCTCATACACCTCACCCCACATATGTTTCCTTGCCATAGATCACATTCTTGGATTTCTGGTGGAGACCATTTCTTGGTCAAAATTCTGTAGGTGTTAGCCTTCGGTATTATTGAAAATGGTCGTTCATGGCTATTTTCGACAAAAATGGGGGTTGTGTGGCCATTGATCATCGACCAGACGCTCATACACCTCACCCCACATATGTTTCCTTGCCATAGATCACATTCTTGGATTTCTGGTGGAGACCATTTCTTGGTCTAAAATCCGTAGGTGTTAGCCTCTAGTATTATTGAAAATGGTCGCTCATGGCTATTTTCAAGGTCGCTCATGGCTATTTTCATAAAAAATGGGGGTTGTGTGGCCATTTTCATCGACTAGAGGTTCATAAACCTCACCCCACATATGTTTCCTTGCCATAGATCACATTCTTGGATTTCTGGTGGAGACCATTTCTTGGTCAAAATCCGTACGTGTTAGCCTTTGGTATTTTTGAAAATGGTCGTTCATGGCTTGGTCGATGATCAATGGCCACACAACCCCCATTTTTTATGAAAATAGCCATGAGCGACCATTTTCAATAATACTAGAGGCTAAGACCTACGGATTTTTGACCAAGAAATGGTCTCCACCAGAAATCCAAGAATGTGATCTATGGCAAGGAAACATATGTGGGGTGAGGTGTATGAGCCTCTCGTTGATGATCAATGGCCACACAACCCCCATTTTTGTCGAAAATAGCCATGAATGACCATTTACAATAATACCGAAGGCTAACACCTACGGATTTTTGACCAAGAAATGGTCTCCACCAGAAATCCAAGAATGTGATCTATGGCAAGGAAACATATGTGGGGTGAGGTGTATGAGCCTATGGTCGATGATCAATGGCCACACAACCCCCATTTTTGTCGAAAATAGCCATGAACGACCATTTTCAATAATATCGAAGGCTAACACCTACGGATTTTTGACCAAGAAATGGTCTCCACCAGAAATCCAAGAATGTGATCTACGACAAGGAAACATATGTGGGGTGAGGTGTATGAGCCTCTGGTCGACGATCAATGGCCACACAACCCCCATTTTGCCGAAAATAGCCATGAATGACCATTTTCAATAATACCGAAGGCTAACACGTACGAGTTTTTAACCAAGAAATGGTTTCCACCAGAAATCCAAGAATGTAATCTATGTCAAGGAAACATATGTGGGGTGAGGTTTATGAGCCTCTAGTCGATGATAAATGGCCACACAACCCCCATATTTATGAAAATAGCCATGAGCGACCTTGAAAATAGCCATGAGCGACCATTTTCAATAATACTAGATGCTAACACCTACGGATTTTAGACCAAGAAATGGTCTCCACCAGAAATCCAAGAATGTGATCTATGGCAAGGAAACATATGTGGGGTGAGGTGTATGAGCGTCTGGTCGATGATCAATGGCCACACAACCCCCATTTTTGTCGAAAATAGCCATGAACGACCATTTTCAATAATACCGAAGGCTAACACCTACGGATTTTTGACCAAGAAATGGTCTCCACCAGAAATCCAAGAATGTGATCTATGGCAAGGAAACATATGTGGGGTGAGATTTATGAGCCTCTAGTCGATGATAAATGGCCACACAACTCCCATTTTTTTATGAAAATAGCCATGAGCGACCATTTTCAATAATATTAGAGGCTAAGACCTACGGATTTTTGACCAAGAAATGGTCTCCACCAGAAATCCAAGAATGTGATCTATGGCAAGGAAACATATGTGGGGTGAGGTGTATGAGCCTCTAGTCGATGATCAATGGCCACACAACCCCCATTTTTGTCGAAAATAGCCATGAACGACCATTTTCAATAATACCGAAGGCTAACACCTACGGATTTTTGACCAAGAAATGGTCTCCACCAGAAATCCAAGAATGTGATCTATGGCAAGGAAACATATGTGGGGTGAGGTGTATGAGCCTCTAGTCGATGATCAATGGCCACACAACCCCCATTTTTGTCGAAAATAGCCATGAATGACCATTTTCAAAAATACCAAAGGCTAACACATACGGATTTTTGACCAAGAAATGGTCTCCACCAGAAATCCAAGAATGTGATCTATGGCAAGGAAACATATGTGGGGTGAGGTGTATGAGCCTCTGGTCGATGATCAATTGCCACACAACCCCCATTTTGTCGAAAATAGCCATGAACGACCATTTTCAATAATACCGAAGGCTAACACCTACGGATTTTTGACCAAGAAATGGTCTCCACCAGAAATCCAAGAATGTGATCTACGACAAGGAAACATATGTGGGGTGAGGTGTATGAGCCTCTGGTCGACGATCAATGGCCACACAACCCCCATTTTGCCGAAAATAGCCATGAATGACCATTTTCAATAATACCGAAGGCTAACACGTACGAGTTTTTAACCAAGAAATGGTTTCCACCAGAAATCCAAGAATGTAATCTATGGCAAGGAAACATATGTGGGGTGAGGTCTATGAGCCTCTAGTCGATGATAAATGGCCACACAACCCCCATTTTTTATGAAAATAGCCATGAGCGACCTTGAAAATAGCCATGAGCGACCATTTTCAATAATACTAGAGGCTAACACCTACGGATTTTAGACCAAGAAATGGTCTCCACCAGAAATCCTAGAATGTGATCTATTGCAAGGAAACATATGGGGGGTGAGGTGGACGAGCCTCTGGTCGATGATCAATGGCCACACAACCCCCATTTTTGTCGAAAATAGCCATGAACGATCATTTACAATAATACCGAAGGCTAACACCTACGGATTTTTGACCAAGAAATGGTCTCCACCAGAAATCCAAGAATGTGATCTATGGCAAGGAAACATATGTGGGGTGAGGTTTATGAGCCTCTAGTCGATGATAAATGGCCACACAACCCCCATTTTTTATGAAAATAGCCATGAGCGACCTTGAAAATAGCCATGAGCGACCATTTTCAATAATACTAGAGGCTAACACCTACGGATTTTAGACCAAGAAATGGTCTCCACCAGAAATCCAAGAATGTGATCTATGGCAAGGAAACATATGTGGGGTGAGGTGTATGAGCGTCTGGTCGATGATCAATGGCCACACAACCCCC
The DNA here is from genome assembly GCF_902167145.1 of Zea mays. Taxonomy (NCBI): domain Eukaryota; kingdom Viridiplantae; phylum Streptophyta; class Magnoliopsida; order Poales; family Poaceae; genus Zea; species Zea mays. The sequence goes on from NW_023367174.1 coordinate 39,346, forward strand.
ATTTTTGTCGAAAATAGCCATGAACGACCATTTTCAATAATACCGAAGGCTAACACCTACGGATTTTTGACCAAGAAATGGTCTCCACCAGAAATCCAAGAATGTGATCTATGGCAAGGAAACATATGTGGGGTGAGGTGTATGAGCCTCTGGTCGATGATCATTGGCCACACAACCCCCATTTTTGTCGAAAATAGCCATGAACGACCATTTTCAATAATATCGAAGGCTAACACCTACGGATTTTTGACCAAGAAATGGTCTCCACCAGAAATCCAAGAATGTGATCTACGACAAGGAAACATATGTGGGGTGAGGTGTATGAGCCTCTGGTCGACGATCAATGGCCACACAACCCCCATTTTGCCGAAAATAGCCATGAATGACCATTTTCAATAATATCGAAGGCTAACACCTACGGATTTTTGACCAAGAAATGGTCTCCACCAGAAATCCAAGAATGTGATCTACGACAAGGAAACATATGTGGGGTGAGGTGTATGAGCCTCTGGTCGACGATCAATGGCCACACAACCCCCATTTTGCCGAAAATAGCCATGAATGACCATTTTCAATAATACCGAAGGCTAACACGTACGAGTTTTTAACCAAGAAATGGTTTCCACTAGAAATCCAAGAATGTAATCTATGGCAAGGAAACATATGTCGGGTGAGGTGTATGAGCCTCTAGTCGATGATAAATGGCCACACAACCCCCATTTTTTATGAAAATAGCCATGAGCGAACTTGAAAATAGCCATGAGCAACCATTTTCAATAATACTAGAGGCTAACACCTACGGATTTTGGACCAAGAAAAGGTCTCCACCAGAAATCCAAGAATGTGATCTATGGCAAGGAAACATATGTGGGGTGAGGTGTATGAGCGTCTGGTCGATGATCAATGGCCACACAACCCCCATTTTTGTCGAAAATAGCCATGAACGACCATTTTCAATAATACCGAAGGCTAACACCTACGGATTTTTGACCAAGAAATGGTCTCCACCAGAAATCCAAGAATGTGATCTATGGCAAGGAAACATATGTGGGGTGAGGTGTATGAGCCTCTAGTCGATGATCAATGGCCACACAACCCCCATTTTTGTCGAAAATAGCCATGAATGACCATTTTCAAAAATACCAAAGGCTAACACGTACGGATTTTTGACCAAGAAATGGTCTCCACCAGAAATCCAAGAATGTGATCTATGGCAAGGAAACATATGTGGGGTGAGGTGTACGAGTCTCTGGTCGATGATCAATGGCTACACAACCCCCATTTTTGTCGAAAATAGCCATGAATGACCATTTTCAATGATACCGAAGGCTAACACGTACGAGTTTTTAACCAAGAAATGGTTTCCACCAGAAATCCAAGAATGTAATCTATGGCAAGGAAACATATGTGGGGTGAGGTGTATGAGCCTCTGGTCGTTGATCAATGGCCACACAGCCCCCATTTTTTATGAAAATAGCCATGAGCGACCATTTTCAATAATACTAGAGGCTAAGACCTACGGATTTTTAACCAAGAAATGGTCTCCACCAGAAATCCAAGAATGTGATCTACGACAAGGAAACATATGTGGGGTGAGGTGTATGAGCGTCTGGTCGACGATCAATGGCCACACAACCCCCATTTTTGTCGAAAATAGCCATGAACGACCATTTTCGATAATACCAAAGGCTAACACCTACGGATTTTTGACCAAGAAATGGTCGGGGTGAGGTTTACGAGCCTCTGGTCGATGATCAATGGCCACACAACCCCCATTTTTTATGAAAATAGCCATGAGCGACCTTGAAAATAGCCATGAGCGACCATTTTCAATAATACTAGAGGCTAACACCTACGGATTTTAGACCAAGAAATGGTTTCCACCAGAAATCCAAGAATGTGATCTATGGCAAGGAAACATATGTGGGGTGAGGTGTATGAGCCTCTGGTCGACGATCAATGGCCACACAACCCCCATTTTACCGAAAATAGCCATGAATGACCATTTTCAATAATACCGAAGGCTAACACCTACGGATTTTTGACCAAGAAATGGTCTCCACCAGAAATCCAAGAATGTGATCTATGGCAAGGAAACATATGTGGGGTGAGGTGTATGAGCCTCTGGTCGACGATCAATGGCCACACAACCCTAATTTTTGTCGAAAATAGCCATGAACCACCATTTTCAATGACACTGAAGGCTAACACCTACGGATTTTTGACCAAGAAATGGTCTCCACCATAAATCCAAGAATGTGATCTATGGCAAGGAAACATATGTGTAGTGAGGTGTATGAGCCTCTGGTCGAAGATCAATGGCCACACAACCCCCATTTTTGTCGAAAATAGCCATGAATGACCATTTTCAAAAATACCAAAGGCTAACACATTCGGATTTTTGCCCAAGAAATGGTCTCCACCAGAAATCCAAGAATGTGATCTATGGCAAGGAAACATATGTGGGGTGAGGTGTATGAGCCTCTGGTCGATGATCAATTGCCACACAACCCCCATTTTGCCGAAAATAGCCATGAACGACCATTTTCAATAATACCGAAGGCTAACACCTACGGATTTTTGACCAAGAAATGGTCTCCACCATAAATCCAAGAATGTGATCTATGGCAAGGAGACATATGTGTAGTGAGGTGTATGTGCGTCTGGTCGATGATCAATGGCCACACAACCCCCATTTTTGTCGAAAATAGCCATGAACGACCATTTTCAATAATACCGAAGGCTAACACCTACGGATTTTTGACCAAGAAATGGTCTCCACCATAAATCCAAGAATGTGATCTATGGCAAGGAAACATATGTGGGGTGAGGTGTATGAGCCTCTGGTCGATGATCAATGGCCACACAACCCCCATTTTGCCGAAAATAGCCATGAATGACCATTTTCAATAATACCGAAGGCTAACACGTACGAGTTTTTAACCAAGAAATGGTTTCCACCAGAAATCCAAGAATGTAATCTATGGCAAGGAAACATATGTGGGGTTAGGTTTATGAGCCTCTAGTCGATGATAAATGGCCACACAACCCCCATTTTTATGAAAATAGCCATGAGCGACCTTGAAAATAGCCATGAACGACCATTTTCAATAATATCGAAGGCTAACACCTACGGATTTTTGACCAAGAAATGGTCTCCACCAGAAATCCAAGAATGTGATCTACGACAAGGAAACATATGTGGGGTGAGGTGTATGAGCCTCTGGTCGACGATCAATGGCCACACAACCCCCATTTTTGTCGAAAATAGCCATGAACGACCATTTTCAATAATACCGAAGGCTAACACCTACGGATTTTTGACCAAGAAATGGTCTCCACCAGAAATCCAAGAATGTGATCTATGGCAAGGAAACATATGTGGGGTGAGATTTATGAGCCTCTAGTCGATGATAAATGGCCACACAACCCCCATTTTTTTATGAAAATAGCCATGAGCGACCATTTTCAATAATATTAGAGGCCAAGACCTACGGATTTTTGACCAAGAAATGGTCTCCACCAGAAATCCAAGAATGTGATCTATGGCAAGGAAACATATGTGGGGTGAGGTGTATGAGCCTCTGGTCGATGATCAATGGCCACACAACCCCCATTTTTGTCGAAAATAGCCATGAACGACCATTTTCAATAATATCGAAGGCTAACACCTACGGATTTTTGACCAAGAAATGGTCTCCACCAGAAATCCAAGAATGTGATCTATGGCAAGGAAACATATGTGGGGTGAGGTGTACGAGCCTCTGGTCGATGTTCAATGGCCACACAACCCCCAATTTTTATGAAAATAGCCATGAGAGACCATTTTCAATAATACTAGAGGCTAAGACCTACGGATTTTTGACCAAGAAATGGTCTCCACCAGAAATCCAAGAATGTGATCTATGGCAAGGAAACATATGTGGGGTGAGGTGTATGTGCCTCTGGTCGATGATCAATGGCCACACAACCCCCATTTTTGTCGAAAATAGCCATGAATGACCATTTACAATAATACCGAAGGCTAACACCTACGGATTTTTGACCAAGAAATGGTCTCCACCAGAAATCCAAGAATGTGATCTACGACAAGGAAACATATGTGGGGTGAGGTGTATGAGCCTCTAGTCGATGATCAATGGCCACACAACCCCCATTTTTGTCGAAAATAGCCATGAATGACCATTTTCAAAAATACCAAAGGCTAACACGTACGGATTTTTGACCAAGAAATGGTCTCCACCAGAAATCCAAGAATGTGATCTATGGCAAGGAAACATATGTGGGGTGAGGTGTATGAGCCTCTGGTCGATGATCAATTGCCACACAACCCCCATTTTGTCGAAAATAGCCATGAATGACCATTTTCAAAAATACCAAAGGCTAACACGTACGGATTTTTAACCAAGAAATGGTCTCCACCAGAAATCCAAGAATGTGATCTACGACAAGGAAACATATGTGGGGTGAGGTGTACGAGCCTCTGGTCGACGATCAATGGCCACACAACCCCCATTTTGCCGAAAATAGCCATGAATGACCATTTTCAATAATACCGAAGGCTAACACGTACGAGTTTTTAACCAAGAAATGGTTTCCACCAGAAATCCAAGAATGTAATCTATGGCAAGGAAACATATGTGGGGTGAGGTTTATGAGCCTCTAGTCGATGATAAATGGCCACACAACCCCCATTTTTTATGAAAATAGCCATGAGCGACCTTGAAAATAGCCATGAGCGACCATTTTCAATAATACTAGAGGCTAACACCTACGGATTTTAGAACAAGAAATGGTCTCCACCAGAAATCCAAGAATGTGATCTATGGCAAGGAAACATATGTGGGTGAGGTGTATGAGCGTCTGGTCGATGATCAATGGCCACACAACCCCCATTTTTGTCGAAAATAGCCATGAACGACCATTTTCAATAATACCGAAGGCTAACACCTACGGATTTTTGACCAAGAAATGGTCTCCACCAGAAATCCAAGAATGTGATCTATGGCAAGGAAACATATGTGGGGTGAGGTGTATGAGCCTCTGGTCGACGATCATTGGCCACACAACCCTAATTTTTGTCGAAAATAGCCATGAACGACCATTTTCAATGACACTGAAGGCTAACACCTACGGATTTTTGACCAAGAAATGGTCTCCACCATAAATCCAAGAATGTGATCTATGGCAAGGAAACATATGTGTAGTGAGGTGTATGAGCCTCTGGTCGAAGATCAATGGCCACACAACCCCCATTTTTGTCGAAAATAGCCATGAATGACCATTTTCAAAAATACCAAAGGCTAACACGTACGGATTTTTGACCAAGAAATGGTCTCCACCAGAAATCCAAGAATGTGATCTATGGCAAGGAAACATATGTGGGGTGAGGTGTACGAGCCTCTGGTCGATAATGAATGGTCACACAACCCCCATTTTGCCAAAAATAGCCATGAACGACCATTTTCAATAATACCGAAGGCTAACACGTACGAGTTTTTAACCAAGAAATGGTCTCCACCAGAAATCCAAGAATGTGATCTATGGCAAGGAAACATATGTGGGGCGAGGTTTATGAGCCTCTAGTCGATGATAAATGGCCACATAACCCCCATTTTTTATGAAAATAGCCATGAGCGACCTTGAAAATAGCCATGAGCGACCATTTTCAATAATACTAGAGGCTAACACCTATGGATTTTAGACCAAGAAATGGTCTCGACCAGAAATCCAAGAATGTGATCTATGACAAGGAAACATATGTGGGGTGAGGTGTATGAGCGTCTGGTTGATGATCAATGGCCACACAACCCCCATTTTTGTCGAAAATAGCCATGAACGACCATTTTCAATAATACCGAAGGCTAACACCTACGGATTTTTGACCAAGAAATGGTCTCCACCAGAAATCCAAGAATGTGATCTATGGCAAGGAAACATATGTGGGGTGAGGTGTATGAGCCTCTTGTCGATGATCAATGGCCACACAACCCCCATTTTTGTCGAAAATAGCCATGAACGACCATTTTCAATAATACCGAAGGCTAACACCTACGGATTTTTGACCAAGAAATGGTCTCCACCAGAAATCCAAGAATGTGATCTATGGCAAGGAAACATATGTGGGGTGAGGTGTATGAGCGTCTGGTCGATGATCAATGGCCACACAACCCCCATTTTTGTCGAAAATAGCCATGAATGACCATTTACAATAATACCGAAGGCTAACACCTACGGATTTTTGACCAAGAAATGGTCTCCACCAGAAATCCAAGAATGTGATCTATGGAAAGGAAACATATGTGGGGTGAGGTGTACGAGCCTTTGGTCGATGATCAATGGCCACAGAACCCCCATTTTGCCGAAAATAGCCATGAACGACCATTTTCAATAATACCGAAGGCTAACACGTACGAGTTTTTGACCAAGAAATGGTCTCCACCAAAAATCCAAGAATGTGATCTATGGCAAGGAAACATATGTGGGGTGAGGTGTACGAGCCTCTGGTTGATGATTAATGGCCACACAACCCCCATTTTGCCGAAAATAGCCATGAATGACCATTTTCAATAATACCGAAGGCTAACACGTACGAGTTTTTAACCAAGAAATGGTTTCCACCAGAAATCCAAGAATGTAATCTATGGCAAGGAAACATATGTGGGGTGAGGTTTATGAGCCTCTAGTCGATGATAAATGGCCACACAACCCCCATTTTTTATGAAAATAGCCATGAGCGACCTTGAAAATAGCCATGAGCGACCATTTTCAATAATACTAGAGGATAACACCTACGGATTTTAGACCAAGAAATGGTCTCCACCAGAAATCCAAGAATGTGATCTATGGCAAGGAAACATATGTGGGGTGAGGTGTATGAGCGTCTGGTCGATGATCAATGGCCACACAACCCCCATTTTTGTCGAAAATAGCCATGAACGACCATTTTCAATAATACCGAAGGCTAACACCTACGGATTTTTGACCAAAAAATGGTCTCCACCAGAAATCCAAGAATGTGATCTATGGCAAGGAAACATATGTGGGGTTAGGTGTATGAGCCTCTGGTCGACGATCAATGGCCACACAACCCTAATTTTTGTCGAAAATAGCCATGAACGACCATTTTCAATGACACTAAAGGCTAACACCTACGGATTTTTGACCAAGAAATGGTCTCCACCATAAATCCAAGAATGTGATCTATGGCAAGGAAACATATGTGGGGTGAGGTGTATGAGCCTCTGGTCGATGATCAATGGCCACACAACCCCCATTTTGCCGAAAATAGCCATGAATGACCATTTTCAATAATACCGAAGGCTAACACGTACGAGTTTTTAACCAAGAAATGGTTTCCACCAGAAATCCAAGAATGTAATCTATGGCAAGGAAACATATGTGGGGTTAGGTTTATGAGCCTCTAGTCGATGATAAATGGCCACACAACCCCCCATTTTTATGAAAATAGCCATGAGCGACCTTGAAAATAGCCATGAACGACCATTTTCAATAATATCGAAGGCTAACACCTACGGATTTTTGACCAAGAAATGGTCTCCACCAGAAATCCAAGAATGTGATCTACGACAAGGAAACATATGTGGGGTGAGGTGTATGAGCCTCTGGTCGACGATCAATGGCCACACAACCCCCATTTTTGTCGAAAATAGCCATGAACGACCATTTTCAATAATACCGAAGGCTAACACCTACGGATTTTTGACCAAGAAATGGTCTCCACCAGAAATCCAAGAATGTGATCTATGGCAAGGAAACATATGTGGGGTGAGATTTATGAGCCTCTAGTCGATGATAAATGGCCACACAACCCCCATTTTTTTATGAAAATAGCCATGAGCGACCATTTTCAATAATATTAGAGGCTAAGACCTACGGATTTTTGACCAAGAAATGGTCTCCACCAGAAATCCAAGAATGTGATCTATGGCAAGGAAACATATGTGGGGTGAGGTGTATGAGCCTCTGGTCGATGATCAATGGCCACACAACCCCCATTTTTGTCGAAAATAGCCATGAACGACCATTTTCAATAATATCGAAGGCTAACACCTACGGATTTTTGACCAAGAAATGGTCTCCACCAGAAATCCAAGAATGTGATCTATGGCAAGGAAACATATGTGGGGTGAGGTGTA
>NW_023367175.1:0-47428 GCF_902167145.1 Zea mays
TGCCGAAAATAGCCATGAACGACCATTTTCAATAATACCGAAGGCTAACACATACGAGGTTTTTAATCAAGAAATGGTCTCCACCAGAAATCCAAGAATGTGATCTATGGGAAGGAAACATATGTGGGGTGAGGTTTATGAGCCTCTAGGTGATGATAAATGGCCACACAACCCCATTTTTTATGAAAATAGCCATGAGCGACCATTTTCAATAATACTAGAGGCTAAGACCTACGGATTTTAGACCAAGAAATGGTCTCCACCAAAAATCCAAGAATGTGATCTATGGCAAGGAAACATATGTGGGGTGAGGTGTATGAGCATCTGGTCGATGATCAATGGCCACACACCCCCATTTTTGTCGAAAATAGCCATGAACGACCATTTTCAATAATACCGAAGGCTAACACCTACGGATTTTTGACCAAGAAATGGTCTGCACCAGAAATCCAAGAATGTGATCTATGGCAAGGAAACATATGTGGGGTGAGGTGTATGAGCCTCTAGTCGATGATCAATGGCCACACAACCCCATTTTTGTCGAAAATAGCCATGAACGACCATTTTCAATAATACCGAAGGCTAACACCTACGGATTTTTGACCAAGAAATGGTCTCCACCAAAAATCCAAGAATGTGATCTATGGCAAGGAAACATATGTGGGGTGAGGTGTATGAGCCTCTGGTCGATGATCAATGGCCACACAACCCCCATTTTTGCCGAAAATAGCCATGAATGACCATTTTCAATAATACCGAAGGCTAACACGTACGAGTTTTTAACCAAGAAATGGTTTCCACCAGAAATCCAAGAATGTAATCTATGCCAAGGAAACATATGTGGGGTGAGGTTTATGAGCCTCTAGTCGATGATAAATGGCCACACAACCCCCATTTTTTATGAAAATAGCCATGAGGGACCTTGAAAATAGCCATGAGCGACCATTTTCAATAATACTAGAGGCTAACACCTACGGATTTTAGACCAAGAAATGGTCTCCACCAGAAATCCAAGAATGTGATCTATGGCAAGGAAACATATGTGGGGTGAGGTGTATGAGCGTCTGGTCGATGATCAATGGCCCACACAACCCCCATTTTTGTCGAAAATAGCCGTGAACGACCATTTTCAATAATACCGAAGGCTAACACCTACAGATTTTTGACCAAGAAATGTCTGCACCAGAAATCCAAGAATGTGATCTATGGCAAGGAAACATATGTGGGGTGAGGTGTATGAGCCTCTAGTCGATGATCAATGGCCACACAACCCCCATTTTTGTCGAAAATAGCCATGAATGACCATTTTCAAAAATACCAAAGGCTAACACGTACGGATTTTTAACCAAGAAATGGTCTCCACCAGAAATCCAAGAATGTGATCTATGGCAAGGAAACATATGTGGGGGGAGGTGTACGAGCCTCTGGTTGATGATCAATGGCCACACAACCCCCATTTTGCCGAAAATAGCCATGAATGACCATTTTCAATAATACCGAAGGCTAACACGTACGAGTTTTTAACCAAGAAATGGTTTCCACCAGAAATCCAAGAATGTAATCTATGGCAAGGAAACATATGTGGGGTGAGGTTTATGAGCCTCTAGTCGATGGTAAATGGCCACACAACCCCCATTTTTTATGAAAATAGCCATGAGCGACCTTGAAAATAGCCATGAGCGACCATTTTCAATAATACTAGAGGCTAACACCTACGGATTTTAGAACAAGAAATGGTCTCCACCAGAAATCCAAGAATGTGATCTATGGCAAGGAAACATATGTGGGGTGAGGTGTATGAGCGTCTGGTCGATGATCAATGGCCACACAACCCCCATTTTTGTCGAAAATAGCCATGAACGACCATTTTCAATAATACCGAAGGCTAACACCTACGGATTTTTGACCAAGAAATGGTCTCCACCAGAAATCCAAGAATGTGATCTATGGCAAGGAAACATATGTGGGGTGAGGTGTATGAGCCTCTGGTCGACGATCAATGGCCACACAAACCTAATTTTTGTCGAAAATAGCCATGAACGACCATTTTCAATGACACTGAAGGCTAACACCTACGGATTTTTGACCAAGAAATGGTCTCCACCATAAATCCAAGAATGTGATCTATGGCAAGGAAACATATGTGTAGTGAGGTCTATGAGCCTCTGGTCGAAGATCAATGGCCACACAACCCCCATTTTTGTCGAAAATAGCCATGAATGACCATTTTCAAAAATACCAAAGGCTAACACGTACGGATTTTTGACCAAGAAATGGTCTCCACCAGAAATCCAAGAATGTGATCTATGGCAAGGAAACATATGTGGGGTGAGGTGTACGAGCCTCTGGTCGATAATGAATGGCCACACAACCCCCATTTTGCCGGAAATAGCCATGAACGACCATTTTCAATAATACCGAAGGCTAACACGTACGAGTTTTTAACCAAGAAATGGTCTCCACCAGAAATCCAAGAATGTGATCTATGGCAAGGAAACATATGTGGGGCGAGGTTTATGAGGCCTCTAGTCGATGATAAATGGCCACACAACCCCCATTTTTTATGAAAATAGCCATGAGCGACCTTGAAAATAGCCATGAGCGACCATTTTCAATAATACTAGAGGCTAACACCTATGGATTTTAGACCAAGAAATGGTCTCCACCAGAAATCCAAGAATGTGATCTATGGCAAGGAAACATATGTGGGGTGAGGTGTATGAGTGTCTGGTCGATGATCAATGGCCACACAACCCCCATTTTTGTCGAAAATAGCCATGAACGACCATTTTCAATAATACCGAAGGCTAACACCTACGGATTTTTGACCAAGAAATGGTCTCCACCAGAAATCCAAGAATGTGATCTATGGCAAGGAAACATATGTGGGGTGAGGTGTATGAGCCTCTGGTCGATGATCAATGGCCACACAACCCCCATTTTTGTCGAAAATAGCCATGAACGACCATTTTCAATAATACCGAAGGCTAACACCTACGGATTTTTGACCAAGAAATGGTCTCCACCAGAAATCCAAGAATGTGATCTATGGCAAGGAAACATATGTGGGGTGAGGTGTATGAGCGTCTGGTCGATGATCAATGGCCACACAACCCCCATTTTTGTCGAAAATAGCCATGAATGACCATTTACAATAATACCGAAGGCTAACATCTATGGATTTTTGACCAAGAAATGGTCTCCACCAGAAATCCAAAAATGTGATCTATGGAAAGGAAACATATGTGGGGTGAGGTGTACGAGCCTCTGGTCGATGATCAATGGCCACAGAACCCCCATTTTGCCGAAAATAGCCATGAACGACCATTTTCAATAATACCGAAGGCTAACACGTACGAGTTTTTGACCAAGAAATGGTCTCCACCAAAAATCCAAGAATGTGATCTATGGCAAGGAAACATATGTGGGGTGAGGTGTATGAGCGTCTGGTCGATGATCAATGGCCACACAACCCCCATTTTTGTCGAAAATAGCCATGAATGACCATTTACAATAATACCGAAGGCTAACACCTACGGATTTTTGACCAAGAAATGGTCTCCACCAGAAATCCAAGAATGTGATCTATGGCAAGGAAACATATGTGGGGTGAGGTGTATGAGCCTCTGGTCGACGATCAATGGCCACACAACCCTATTTTTGTCGAAAATAGCCATGAACGACCATTTTCAATGACACTGAAGGCTAACACCTACGGATTTTTGACCAAGAAATGGTCTCCACCATAAATCCAAGAATGTGATCTATGGCAAGGAAACATATGTGGGGTGAGGTGTATGAGCCTCAGGTCGATGATCAATGGCCACACAACCCCCATTTTTGTCGAAAATAGCCATGAATGACCATTTACAATAATACCGAAGGCTAACACCTACGGATTTTTGACCAAGAAATGGTCTCCACCAGAAATCCAAGAATGTGATCTATGGCAAGGAAACATATGTGGGGTGAGGTGTATGAGCCTATGGTCAATGATCAATGGCCACACAACCCCCATTTTTGTCGAAAATAGCCATGAACGACCATTTTAAATAATATCGAAGGCTAACACCTACGGATTTTTGACCAAGAAATGGTCTCCACCAGAAATCCAAGAATGTGATCTACGACAAGGAAACATATGTGGGGTGAGGTGTATGAGCCTCTGGTCGACGATCAATAGCCACACAACCCCCATTTTGCCGAAAATAGCCATGAATGACCATTTTCAATAATACCGAAGGCTAACACGTACGAGTTTTTAACCAAGAAATGGTTTCCACCAGAAAACCAAGAATGTAATCTATGGCAAGGAAACATATGTGGGGTGAGGTTTATGAGCCTCTAGTCGATGATAAATGGCCACACAACCCCCATTTTTTATGAAAATAGCCATGAGCGACCTTGAAAATAGCCATGAGCGACCATTTTCAATAATACTAGAGGCTAACACCTACGGATTTTAGACCAAGAAATGGTCTCCACCAGAAAATCGAAGAATGTGATCTATGGCAAGGAAACATATGTGGGGTGAGGTGTATGAGCGTCTGGTCGATGATCAATGGCCACACAACCCCCATTTTTGTCGAAAATAGCCATGAACGACCATTTTCAATAATACCGAAGGCTAACACCTACGGATTTTTGACCAAGAAATGGTCTCCACCAGAAATCCAAGAATGTGATCTATGGCAAGGAAACATATGTGGGGTGAGGTGTATGAGCCTCTGGTCGACGATCAATGGCCACACAACCCTAATTTTTGTCGAAAATAGCCATGAACGACCATTTTCAATGACACTGAAGGCTAACACCTACGGATTTTTGACCAAGAAATGGTCTCCACCATAATCCAAGAATGTGATCTATGGCAAGGAAACATATGTGTAGTGAGGTGTATGAGCCTCTGGTCGAAGATCAATGGCCACACAACCCCCATTTTGTCGAAAATAGCCATGAATGACCATTTTCAAAAATACCAAAGGCTAACACGTACGGATTTTTGACCAAGAAATGGTCTCCACCAGAAATCCAAGAATGTGATCTATGGCAAGGAAACATATGTGGGGTGAGGTGTACGAGCCTCTGGTCGATGATCAATGGCCACACAACCCCCATTTTGCCGAAAATAGCCATGAACGACCATTATCAATAATACCGAAGGCTAACACGTACGAGTTTTTAACCAAGAAATGGTCTCCACCAGAAATCCAAGAATGTGATTTATGGCAAGGAAACATATGTGGGGTGAGGTTTATGAGCCTCTAGTCGATGATAAATGGCCACACAACCCCCATTTTTTATGAAAATAGCCATGAGCGACCTTGAAAATAGCCATGAGCGACCATTTTCAATAATACTAGAGGCTAACACCTACGGATTTTAGACCAAGAAATGGTCTCCACCAGAAATCCAAGAATGTGATCTATGGCAAGGAAACATATGTGGGGTGAGGTGTATGAGCGTCTGGTCGATGATCAATGGCCACACAACCCCCATTTTTGTCGAAAATAGCCATGAACGACCATTTTCAATAATACCGAAGGCTAACACCTACGGATTTTTGACCAAGAAATGGTCTCCACCAGAAATCCAAGAATGTGATCTATGGCAAGGAAACATATGTGGGGTGAGGTGTATGAGCCTTTGGTCGACGATCAATGGCCACACAACCCTAATTTTTTGTCGAAAATAGCCATGAACGACCATTTTCAATGACACTGAAGGCTAACACCTACGGATTTTTGACCAAGAAATGGTCTCCACCATAAATCCAAGAATGTGATCTATGGCAAGGAAACATATGTGTAGTGAGGTGTATGAGCCTCTGGTCGAAGATCAATGGCCACACAACCCCCATTTTTGTCGAAAATAGCCATGAATGACCATTTTCAAAAATACCAAAGGCTAACACATTCGGATTTTTGCCCAAGAAATGGTCTCCACCAGAAATCCAAGAATGTGATCTATGGCAAGGAAACATATGTGGGGTGAGGTGTACGAGCCTCTGGTCGATGATCAATGGCCACAGAACCCCCATTTTGCCGAAAATAGCCATGAATGACCATTTTCAATAATACCGAAGGCTAACACGTACGAGTTTTTGACCAAGAAATGGTCTCCACCAAAAATCCAAGAATGTGATCTATGGCAAGGAAACATATGAGGGGTGAGATTTATGAGCCTCTAGTCGATGATAAATGGCCACACAACCCCCTTTTTTTATGAAAATAGCCATGAGCGACCATTTTCAATAATATTAGAGGCTAAGACCTACGGATTTTTGACCAAGAAATGGTCTCCACCAGAAATCTAAGAATGTGATCTATGGCAAGGAAACATATGTGGGGTGAGGTGTATGAGCCTCTGGTCGATGATCAATGGCCACACAACCCACATTGTTGTCGAAAATAGCCATGAATGACCATTTACAATAATACCGAAGGCTAACACCTACGGATTTTTGACCAAGAAATGGTCTCCACCAGAAATCCAAGAATGTGATCTATGGCAAGGTAACATATGTGGGGTGAGGTGTATGAGCCTCTAGTCGATGATCAATGGCCACACAACCCCCATTTTTGTCGAAAATGGCCATGAACGACCATTTTCAATAATATCGAAGGCTAACACCTACGGATTTTTGACCAAGAAATGGTCTCCACCAGAAATCAAAGAATGTGATCTACGACAAGGAAACATATGTGGGGTGAGGTGTATGAGCCTCTGGTCGACGATCAATGGCCACACAACCCCCATTTTGCCGAAAATAGCCATGAATGACCATTTTCAATAATACCGAAGGCTAACACGTACGAGTTTTTAACCAAGAAATGGTTTCCACCAGAAATCCAAGAATGTAATCTATGGCAAGGAAACATATGTGGGGTGAGGTGTACGAGCCTCTGGTCGATGATCAATGGCCACACAACCCCCATTTTTGCCGAAAATAGCCATGAACGACCATTTTCAATAATACCGAAGGCTAACACGTACGAGTTTTTGACCAAGAAATGGTCTCCACCAAAAATCCAAGAATGTGATCTATGGCAAGGAAACATATGTGGAGTGAGATTTATGAGCCTCTAGTCGATGATAAATGGCCACACAACCGCCATTTTTTTATGAAAATAGCCATGAGCGACCATTTTCAATAATATTAGACGCTAAGACCTACGGATTTTTGACCAAGAAATGGTCTCCACCAGAAATCCAAGAATGTGATCTATGGCAAGGAAACATATGTGGGGTGAGGTGTATGAGCCTATGGTCGATGATCAATGGCCACACAACCCCCATTTTAGTCGAAAATAGCCATGAATGACCATTTACAATAATACCGAAGGCTAACACCTACAGATTTTTGACCAAGAAATGGTCTCCACCAGAAATCCAAGAATGTGATCTATGGCAAGGAAACATATGTGGGGTGAGGTGTATGAGCCTCTGGTCGATGATCAATGGCCACACAACCCCCATTTTTGTCGAAAATAGCCATGAACGACCATTTTCAATAATATCGAAGGCTAACACCTACGGATTTTTGACGAAGAAATGGTCTCCACGAGAAATCCAAGAATGTGATCTACGACAAGGAAACATTTGTGGGGTGAGGTGTATGAGCCTCTGGTCGACGATCAATGGCCACACAACCCCCATTTTGCCGAAAATAGCCATGAATGACCATTTTCAATAATACCGAAGGCTAACACGTACGAGTTTTTAACCAAGAAATGGCTTCCACCAGAAATCCAAGAATGTAATCTATGGCAAGGAAACATATGTGTGGTGAGATTTATGAGCCTCTAGTCGATGATAAATGGCCACACAACCCCATTTTTTATGAAAATAGCCATGAGCGACCTTGAAAATAGCCATGAGCGACCATTTTCAATAATACTAGAGGCTAACACCTACAGATTTTAGACCAAGAAATGGTCTCCACCAGAAATCCAAGAATGTGATCTACGGCAAGGAAACATATGTGGGGTGAGGTGTATGAGCCTCTGGTCGACGATCAATGGCCACACAACCCCCATTTTGCCGAAAATAGCCATGAATGACCATTTTCAATAATACCGAAGGCTAACACGTACGAGTTTTTAACCAAGAAATGGTTTCCACCAGAAATCCAAGAATGTAATCTATGGCAAGGAAACATATGTGGGGTGAGGTGTACGAGCCTCTGGTCGATGATCAATGGCCACACAACCCCCATTTTGCCGAAAATAGCCATGAACGACCATTTTCAATAATACCGAAGGCTAACACGTACGAGTTTTGACCAAGAAATGGTCTCCACCAAAAATCCAAGAATGTGATCTATGGCAAGGAAACATATGTGGGGTGAGATTTATGAGCCTCTAGTCGATGATAAATGGCCACACAACCCCCATTTTTTTATGAAAATAGCCATGAGCGACCATTTTCAATAATATTAGAGGCTAAGACCTACGGATTTTTGACCAAGAAATGGTCTCCACCAGAAATCCAAGAATGTGATCTATGGCAAGGAAACATATGTGGGGTGAGGTGTATGAGCCTATGGTCGATGATCAATGGCCACACAACCCCCATTTTTGTCGAAAATAGCCATGAATGACCATTTACAATAATACCGAAGGCTAACACCTACAGATTTTTGACCAAGAAATGGTCTCCACCAGAAATCCAAGAATGTGATCTATGGCAAGGAAACATATGTGGGGTGAGGTGTATGAGCCTCTGGTCGATGATCAATGGCCACACAACCCCCATTTTTGTCGAAAATAGCCATGAACGACCATTTTCAATAATATCGAAGGCTAACACCTACGGATTTTTGACCAAGAAATGGTCTCCACGAGAAATCCAAGAATGTGATCTACGACAACGAAACATTTGTGGGGTGAGGTGTATGAGCCTCTGGTCGACGATCAATGGCCACACAACCCCCATTTTGCCGAAAATAGCCATGAATGACCATTTTCAATAATACCGAAGGCTAACACGTACGAGTTTTTAACCAAGAAATGGCTTCCACCAGAAATCCAAGAATGTAATCTATGGCAAGGAAACATATGTGGGGTGAGGTTTATGAGCCTCTAGTCGATGATAAATGGCCACACAACCCCCATTTTTTATGAAAATAGCCATGAGCGACCTTGAAAATAGCCATGAGCGACCATTTTCAATAATACTAGAGGCTAACACCTACGGATTTTAGACCAAGAAATGGTCTCCACCAGAAATCCAAGAATGTGATCTACGACAAGGAAACATATGTGGGGTGAGGTGTATGAGCCTCTGGTCGACGATCAATGGCCACACAACCCCCATTTTGCTGAAAATAGCCCTGAATGACCATTTTCAATAATACCGAAGGCTAACACGTACGAGTTTTTTAACCAAGAAATGGCTTCCACCAGAAATCCAAGAATGTAATCTATGGCAAGGAAACATATGTGGGGTGAGGTTTATGAGCCTCTAGTCGATGATAAATGGCCACACAACCCCCATTTTTTATGAAAATAGCCATGAGCGACCTTGAAAATAGCCATGAGCGACCATTTTCAATAATACTAGAGGCTAACACCTATGGATTTTAGACCAAGAAATGGTCTCCACCAGAAATCCAAGAATGTGATCTATGGCAAGGAAACATATGTGGGGTGAGGTGTATGAGCGTCTGGTCGATGATCAATGGACACACAACCCCCATTTTTGTCGAAAATAGCCATGAACGACCATTTTCAATAATACCGAAGGCTAACACCTACGGATTTTTGACCAAGAAATGGTCTCCACCAATAATCCAAGAATGTGATTTATGGCAAAGAAACATATGTGGGGTGAGGTGTATGAGCCTCTGGTCGACGATCAATGGCCACACAACCCTAATTTTTGTCGAAAATAGCCATGAACGACCATTTTAAATGACACTGAAGGCCAACACCTACGGATTTTTGACCAAGAAATGGTCTCCACCATAAATCCAAGAATGTGATCTATGGCAAGGAAACATATGTGTAGTGAGGTGTATGAGCCTCTGGTCGAAGATCAATGGCCACACAACCCTCATTTTTGTCGAAAATAGCCATGAATGACCATTTTCAAAAATACCAAAGGCTAACACGTACGGATTTTTGACCAAGAAATGGTCTCCACCAGAAATCCAAGAATGTGATCTATGGCAAGGAAACATATGTGGGGTGAGGTGTACGAGCCTCTGGTCGATGATCAATGGCCACACAACCCCCATTTTGCCGAAAATAGCCATGAACGACCATTTTCAATAATACCGAAGGCTAACACGTACGAGTTTTTAACCAAGAAATGGTCTCCACCAGAAATCCAAGAATGTGATCTATGGCAATGAAACATATGTGGGGTGAGGTTTATGAGCCTCTAGTCGATGATAAATGGCCACACAACCCCCATTTTTTATGAAAATAGCCATGAGCGACCTTGAAAATAGCCATGAGCGACCATTTTCAATAATACTAGAGGCTAACACCTACGGATTTTAGACCAAGAAATGGTCTCCACCAGAAATCCAAGAATGTGATCTATGGCAAGGAAACATATGTGGGGTGAGGTGTATGAGCGTCTGGTCGATGATCAATGGCCACACAACCCCCATTTTTGTCGAAAATAGCCATGAACGACCATTTTCAATAATACCTAAGGCTAACACCTACGGATTTTTGACCAAGAAATGGTCTCCACCAGAAATCCAAGAATGTGATCTATGGCAAGGAAACATATGTGGGGTGAGGTGTATGAGCCTCTGGTCGACGATAAATGGCCACACAACCCTAATTTTTGTCGAAAATAGCCATGAACGACCATTTTCAATGACACTGAAGGCTAACACCTACGGATTTTTGACCAAGAAATGGTCTCCACCAATAATCCAAGAATGTGATTTATGGCAAAGAAACATATGTGGGGTGAGGTGTATGAGCCTCTGGTCGACGATCAATGGCCACACAACCCTAATTTTTGTCGAAAATAGCCATGAACGACCATTTTCAATGACACTGAAGGCTAACACCTACGGATTTTTGGCCAAGAAATGGTCTCCACCATAAATCCAAGAATGTGATCTATGGCAAGGAAACATATGTGTAGTGAGGTGTATGAGCCTCTGGTCGAAGATCAATGGCCACACAACCCTCATTTTTGTCGAAAATAGCCATGAATGACCATTTTCAAAAATACCAAAGGCTAACACGTACGGATTTTTGACCAAGAAATGGTCTCCACCAGAAATCCAAGAATGTGATCTATGGCAAGGAAACATATGTGGGGTGAGGTGTACGAGCCTCTGGTCGATGATCAATGGCCACACAACCCCCATTTTGCCGAAAATAGCCATGAACGACCATTTTCAATAATACCGAAGGCTAACACGTACGAGTTTTTAACCAAGAAATGGTCTCCACCAGAAATCCAAGAATGTGATCTATGGCAATGAAACATATGTGGGGTGAGGTTTATGAGCCTCTAGTCGATGATAAATGGCCACACAACCCCCATTTTTATGAAAATAGCCATGAGCGACCTTGAAAATAGCCATGAGCGACCATTTTCAATAATACTAGAGGCTAACACCTACGGATTTTAGACCAAGAAATGGTCTCCACCAGAAATCCAAGAATGTGATCTATGGCAAGGAAACATATGTGGGGTGAGGTGTATGAGCGTCTGGTCGATGATCAATGGCCACACAACCCCCATTTTTGTCGAAAATAGCCATGAACGACCATTTTCAATAATACCTAAGGCTAACACCTACGGATTTTTGACCAAGAAATGGTCTCCACCAGAAATCCAAGAATGTGATCTATGGCAAGGAAACATATGTGGGGTGAGGTGTATGAGCCTCTGGTCGACGATCAATGGCCACACAACCCTAATTTTTGTCGAAAATAGCCATGAACGACCATTTTCAATGACACTGAAGGCTAACACCTACGGATTTTTGACCAAGAAATGGTCTCCACCATAAATCCAAGAATGTGATCTATGGCAAGGAAACATATGTGTAGTGAGGTGTATGAGCCTCTGGTTGAAGATCAATGGCCACACAACCCCCATTTTTGTCGAAAATAGCCATGAATGACCATTTTCAAAAATACCAAAGGCTAACACATTCGGATTTTTGCCCAAGAAATGGTCTCCACCAGAAATCCAAGAATGTGATCTATGGCAAGGAAACATATGTGGGGTGAGGTGTACGAGCCTCTGGTCGATGATCAATGGCCACAGAACCCCCATTTTGCCGAAAATAGCCATGAACGACCATTTTCAATAATACCGAAGGCTAACACGTACGAGTTTTTGACCAAGAAATGGTCTCCACCAAAAATCCAAGAATGTGATCTATGGCAAGGAAACATATGTGGGGTGAGATTTATGAGCCTCTAGTCGATGATAAATGGCCACACAACCCCCATTTTTTTATGGAAATAGCCATGAGCGACCATTTTCAATAATATTAGAGGCTAGGACCTACGGATTTTTGACCAAGAAATGGTCTCCACCAGAAATCCAAGAATGTGATCTATGGCAAGGAAACATATGTGGGGTGAGGTGTATGAGCCTCTGGTCGATGATCAATGGCCACACAACCCCCATTTTTGTCAAAAATAGCCATGAATGACCATTTACAATAATACCGAAGGCTAACACCTACGGATTTTTGACCAAGAAATGGTCTCCACTAGAAATCCAAGAATGTGATCTATGGCAAGGAAACATATGTGGGGTGAGGTGTATGAGCCTCTGGTCGATGATCAATGGCCACACAACCCCCATTTTTGTCGAAAATAGCCATGAACGACCATTTTCAATAATATCGAAGGCTAACACCTACGGATTTTTGACCAAGAAATGGTCTCCACCAGAAATCCAAGAATGTGATCTACGACAAGGAAACATATGTGGGGTGAGGTGTATGAGCCTCTGGTCGACGATCAATGGCCACACAACCCCCATTTTGCCGAAAATAGCCATGAATGACCATTTTCAATAATACCGAAGGCTAACACGTACGAGTTTTTAACCAAGAAATGGTTTCCACCAGAAATCCAAGAATGTAATCTATGGCAAGGAAACATATGTGGGGTGAGGTTTATGAGCCTCTAGTCGATGATAAATGGCCACACAACCCCCATTTTTTATGAAAATAGCCATGAGCGACCTTGAAAATAGCCATGAGCGACCATTTTCAATAATATTAGAGGCTAAGACCTACGGATTTTTGACCAAGAAATGGTCTCCACCAGAAATCCAAGAATGTGATCTATGGCAAGGAAACATATGTGGGGTGAGGTGTATGAGCCTCTGGTCGATGATCAATGGCCACACAACCCCCATTTTTGTCGAAAATAGCCATGAATGACCATTTACAATAATACCGAAGGCTAACACCTACGGATTTTTGACCAAGAAATGGTCTCCACCAGAAATCCAAGAATGTGATCTATGGCAAGGAAACATATGTGGGGTGAGGTGTATGAGCCTCTGGTCGATAATGAAAGGGAAATAGGCCTACACCTAGTTCCTAAATGATTTTGGTGGTTGAATTGCCCAACACAAATTAAATGGACTAACTTGTTTGCTCTAGTGCATAAGTTATACAGGTGTAAAAGGTTCACACTCAGCCAATAAAAAGATC
Source organism: Zea mays (assembly GCF_902167145.1). Lineage (NCBI taxonomy): Eukaryota > Viridiplantae > Streptophyta > Magnoliopsida > Poales > Poaceae > Zea > Zea mays. The sequence goes on from NW_023367175.1 coordinate 13,664, forward strand.
TAGTTTTGGATTCAACCATGAAGCAAAGAAGCAACCGAAGGCCCTCTGGTCTGGGAACACCGGACTGTCCGGTGTACACCGGACAGTGTCCGGTGCACCAGAGGACTCCAGCTCAAACTCGCCACCTTCGGGAATTTCCAGAGGCGACTCCGCTATAATTCACCAGACTGTCCGGTGTACACCGGACAGTGTCCGGTGCTCCATGGAAGCGCAGCCTCAGGAACTCGCCAGCCTCGGGATTTTAATTCAGCCGCTCCGCTATAATTCACCGGACTGTCCGGTGTGCACCGGACTGTCCGGTGTGCACCGGAGCAACGGCTACTTCCGCGCCAACGGTCACCTGCAAAACGCATTTAATGCGCGCTCTGCGCGCGCAGACGGCAGGCGCGCCCATACTGGCGCACCGGACAATGAACAGGAGTTGTCCGGTGTGCACCGGACACCCAGGCGGGCCCACAAGTCAGAAGCTTCAACGGTCAGAATCCAACGGCAGTGATGACGTGGCAGGGGGCACCGGACTGTCCGGTGCGCCATCGAGCAGACAGCCTCCCAACGGCCACTTTTGGTGGTTGAGGCTATAAATACCCCAACCACCCCACCATTCATTGCATCCAAGTTTTCCACTTCCCAACTACTACAAGAGCTCTAGCATTCAATTCTAGACACACCAAATAGATCAAATCCTCTCCAAACTCCACACAACGCCATAGTGACTAGAGAGAGTGATTTGCTTGTGTTCTTTCGAGCTCTTGCGCTTGGATTGCTTTCTTTCTTCTTGACTCTTTCATTGTGATCAAGCACTCACTTGTAATCGAGGCAAGAGGCACCAATTGTGTGGTGGCCCTTGTGGGAACTTTTTGTTCCAAGTGATTAAGAAGAGAAAGCTCACTCGATCCAAGGGATCGTTTGAGAGAGGGAAGGGTTGAAAGAGACCCGGCCTTTGTGGCCTCCTCAACGGGGAGTAGGTTTGCAAGAACCGAACCTCGGTAAAACAAATCCGCGTGTCTCACTTGATTATTTGCTTACGATTTGTTTTTCGCCCTCTCTCGCGGACTCGTTTTATTTCTAACGCTAACCCGGCTTGTAGTTGTGTTTATATTTGTAAATTTCAGTTTCGCCCTATTCACCCCCCCCCCCTCTAGGCGACTATCAATTGGTATCAGAGCCCGGTGCTTCATTAGAGCCTAACCGCTCGAAGTGATGTCGGGAGATCACGCCAAGAAGGAGATGGAGACCGGCGAAAAGCCCACTACAAGCCACGGGAGCACTTCATCGGAAGAGTCCTGCACCAAGAGGAAGGAGAAGAAGAAGGTCTCCTCCAAAGGGAAGGAGAAGAAATCTTCTTCTCACCACCAAGAGAAGAAAGAAAAATCTTCTTCCCACAAGCCGCATCGGAGTGGGGACAAGAAGAAAAGGATGAGGAAGGTGGTCTACTACGAGACCGATTCTTCATCGGCATCCACCTCCGGCTCCGACGCGGCGTCCGTCACTTCTAAGCGCCAAGAACGCAAGAAATATAGTAAGATCCCCCTACGTTACCCTCGCATTTCCAAACATACACCTTTACTTTCCGTCCCATTAGGCAAACCACCAACTTTTGATGGTGAAGACTATGCTAGGTGGAGCGATTTAATGCGATTTCATCTAACCTCGCACCACAAAGGTATATGGGATGTTGTTGAGTTTGGTGCACAGGTACCATCCGTAGGGGATGAGGACTACGATGAGAATGAGGTGGCCCAAATCGAGCACTTCAACTCTCAAGCTACAACGATACTCCTCGCCTCACTAAGTAGAGAAGAGTATAACAAAGTTCAAGGGTTGAAGAATGCCAAGGAGGTTTGGGATGTGCTCAAAACCGCGCACGAGGGAGACGAGCTCACCAAGATCACCAAGCGGGAAACGATCGAGGGAGAGCTCGGTCGGTTCCGGCTTCGCAAAGGGGAGGAGCCACAACACATGTACAACCGGCTCAAGACCTTGGTGAACCAAGTGCGCAACCTCGGGAGCGTAAAGTGGGATGACCACGAGGTGGTTATGGTTATTCTAAGATCTCTTATTTTCCTTAACCCTACTCAAGTTTAATTAATTCGTGGTAATCCTAGATATACTAAAATGACCCCCGAGGAAGTTATCGGGCATTTTGTTAGTTTTGAGTGCATGATTGAAGGCTCGAGAAAAATCAACGAGCTTGATGATCCCACCACATCCGAAGCTCAACCCGTCGCATTTAAGGCGACGGAGGAAAAGAAGGAGGAGTCTACACCAAGTCGACAACCTATCGACGCCTCCAAGCTCGACAATGAGGAAATGGCGCTCGTCATCAAGAGCTTCCGCCAAATCCTCAAGCAAAGGAGAGGGAAAGATTACAAGTCCCGCTCCAAGAAAGTGTGCTACAAGTGTGGTAAGCCCGGTCACTTTATTGCCAAATGTCCATTATCAAGTGACAGTGACAGGGATAATGACAAGAAGGGAAAGAGGAGAGAAAATAAAAAATACTACAAGAAGAGGGGCGGCGATGCCCATGTTTGTCGGGAGTGGGACTCCGACGAAAGCTCAAGCGACTCCTCCGACGACGAGGACGCCGCCAACATCGCCGTCACCAAGGGACTCCTCTTCCCCAACGTCGGCCACAAGTGCCTCATGACAAAGGACGGCAAAAAGAAGGTAAAATCAAGATCCTCCACTAAATATGAAACCTCTAGTGATGATAATGCTAGTGATGAGGAAGATAATTTGCGTACCCTTTTTGCCAACCTCAACATGCAACAAAAGGAAAAACTTAATGAATTGATTAGTGCCATCCATGAAAAGGATGATCTCTTGGACACCCAAGAGGACTTCCTTATTAAATAAAATAAGAAGCATGTTAAGGTTAAAAATGCTTATGCTCTAGAAGTAGAAAAATGTGAAAAATTATCTAGTGAGCTAAGCACTTGCCGTGAGATGATTGACAACCTTAGGAATGAAAATGCTAATTTAAATGCTAAGGTTGATTCACATGTTTGCATTGTTTCAACTTCCAATCCTAGAGATAATAATGATGATTCACTTGCTAGGATTGAAGAATTGAACATTTCTCTTGCTAGTCTTAGAGTAGAAAATGAAAATTTAATTGCTAAGGCTAAAGATTTTGATGTTTGCAAAATTACAATTTCCGATCTTAGAGATAAGAATGATATACTACGTGCTAAGATTGTTGAACTTAATTCTTGCAAACCCTCTACATCTACCATTGAGCATGTCACTATTTGTACTAGATGTAGAGACATTGATGTTGATGCTATTCATGATCACATGGCTTTAATTAAACAACAACATGATCATATAGCAAAACTAGATGCTAAAGTTGCCGAGCACAACTTAGAAAATGAGAAATTTAAATTTGCTCGTAGCATGCTTTATAATGGGAGACGCCCTGGCATCAAGGATGGCATTGGCTTCCAAAGGGGGGGGGGCAATGTCAAACTTAATGCCCCTCCTAAAAGATTGTCAAATTTTGTTAAGGGCAAGGCTCCCATGCCTCAGGATAACGAGGGCTACATTTTATACCCTGCCGGTTATCCCGAGAGCAAAATTAGAAGAATTCATTCTAGGAAGTCTCACTCTGGCCCTAATCATGCTTTTATGTATAAGGGTGAGACATCTAGCTCTAGGCAACCAACCCGTGCTAAGTTGCCTAGAAAGAAAATTCCTAGTGCATCAAATGATCATAACATTTCATTTAAAACTTTTGATGCATCTTATGTTTTAACTAACAAATCCGGCAAGGTAGTTGCCAAATATGTTGGGGGCAAGCACAAGGGGTCAAAGACTTGTGTTTGGGTACCCAAAGTTCTTGTGTCTAATGCCAAAGGACCCAAAACTATTTGGGTACCTAAAGTCAAGAACTAAACTTGTTTTGTAGGTTTATGCATCCGGGGGCTCAAGTTGGATACTCGACAGCGGGTGCACAAACCACATGACAGGGGAGAAAAAGATGTTCTCCTCATATGAGAAAAACCAAGATCCCCAAAGAGCAATGACATTCGGGGATGGAAATCAAGGATTGGTCAAAGGTTTGGGTAAAATTGCTATATCCCCTGACCATTCCATTTCCAATGTTTTTCTTGTTGATTCCTTAGATTACAACTTGCTTTCTATTTCCCAATTATGTCAAATGGGCTACAACTGTCTATTCACTGATATAGGTGTCACTGTCTTTAGAAGAAATGATGATTCAATAGCATTTAAAGGAGTGTTAGAGGGTCAGCTATACTTAGTAGATTTTGATAGAGCTGAACTCGACACTTGCTTAATTGCTAAGACTAACATGGGTTGGCTCTGGCACCGCCGACTAGCCCATGTTGGGATGAAGAATCTTCATAAGCTTCTAAAGGGAGAACACATTTTAGGATTAACAAATGTTCATTTTGAGAAAGACAGGATTTGTAGCGCATGCCAGGCAGGGAAGCAAGCTGGAACCCATCATCCACACAAGAACATCATGACAACGGACAGGCCACTGGAGCTCCTACACATGGATCTATTCGGCCCGATTGCTTACATAAGCATCGGTGGGAGTAAGCACTGTCTAGTTATTGTGGATGATTATTCTCGCTTCACTTGGGTATTCTTTTTACAGGAAAAATCTCAAACCCAAGAAATCTTAAAGGGATTCTTAAGACGGGCTCAAAATGAGTTCGGCTTAAGGATCAAGAAAATAAGAAGCGACAACGGGACGGAGTTCAAGAACTCTCAAATTGAAGGCTTCCTGAGGAGGAGGGCATCAAGCATGAGTTCTCTTCTCCCTACACACCTCAACAAAATGGTGTAGTGGAGAGGAAGAATCGAACTCTACTGGACATGGCAAGAACCATGCTTGATGAGTATAAGACTTCGGATCGGTTTTGGGCCGAGGCGGTCAACACCGCGTGCTACGCCATCAACCGGTTGTATCTACACCGAATCCTCAAGAAGACATCATATGAACTCCTAACTGGTAAAAAGCCCAACATTTCATATTTTAGAGTTTTTGGTAGCAAATGCTTTATTCTTGTTAAGAGAGGTAGAAAATCTAAATTTGCTCCTAAAACTGTAGAAGGTTTTTTACTTGGTTATGACTCAAACACAAGGGCATATAGAGTCTTTAACAAGTCCACTGGACTAGTTGAAGTCTCATATGACGTTGTGTTTGATGAGACTAACGGCTCTCAAGTAGAGCAAGTTGATCTTGATGAGATAGGTGATGAAGAGGCTCCGTGCATCGCGCTAAGGAACATGTCCATCGGGGATGTGTGTCCTAAAGAATCCAAAGAGCCCCCAAAAGCACAAGATCAACCATCCTCCTCCACGCAAGCATCTCCACCAACTCAAAATGAGGATGAGGCTCAAGTTGATGAAAGGCAAGATCAAGAAGATGAGCCACCTCAAGGTGATGGCAATGATCAAGGGGGAGATGAAAATGATCAAGAAAAGGAGGATGAACAAGAACCAAGGCCGCCACACCCAAGAATCCACCAAGCAATCCAACGAGATCACCCCGTTGACACCATCCTCGGCGACATTCATAAGGGGGTAACCACTAGATCTCGTGTTGCACATTTTTGTGAACATTACTCGTTTGTTTCCTCTATTGAGCCACACAGGGTAGAGGAAGCACTTCAAGATTCGGATTGGGTGGTGGCAATGCAAGAGGAGCTCAACAACTTCACTAGAAATGAGGTATGGCATTTAGTTCCACGTCCTAACCAAAATGTTGTAGGAACCAAATGGGTCTTCCGCAACAAGCAAGATGAGCATGGTGTGGTGACAAGGAACAAAGCACGACTTGTGGCCAAGGGATACTCCCAAGTCGAAGGTTTGGATTTCGGTGAAACCTATGCACCCGTAGCTAGGCTCGAGTCAATTCGTATATTATTGGCCTATGCTACTTACCATGGCTTTAAGCTTTATCAAATGGACGTGAAAAGTGCCTTCCTCAATGGACCAATCAAGGAAGAGGTCTATGTTGAGCAACCTCCCGGCTTTGAAGACAGTGAGTATCCTAACCATGTGTATAAGCTCTCTAAGGCGCTTTACGGGCTCAAGCAAGCCCCAAGAGCATGGTATGATGAATGCCTTAGGGATTTCCTTATTGCAAATGGCTTCAAAGTCGGCAAGGCCGATCCTACTTTGTTCACAAAAACTCTTGCAAATGATTTGTTTGTATGCCAAATTTATGTTGATGATATCATATTTGGGTCTACTAACGAATCTACTTGTGAAGAATTTAGTAGGATCATGACACAAAAATTCGAGATGTCTATGATGGGGGAGTTGAAGTATTTCTTAGGATTCCAAGTCAAACAACTCCCAGAGGGCACCTTCATCAGCCAAACAAAGTATACTCAAGACATTCTAACCAAGTTTGGGATGAAGGATGCCAAACCCATCAAGACGCCTATGGGAACTAATGGGCATCTCGACCTTGACACGGGAGGTAAGTCCGTGGATCAAAAGGTATACCGGTCGATGATAGGTTCATTACTCTATCTTTGTGCATCTCGACCGGACATTATGCTTTCCGTTTGCATGTGTGCAAGATTCCAATCCGACCCTAAGGAATCCCACCTTATGGCCGTAAAACGAATCTTGAGATATTTGGCTTATACTCCTAAGTTTGGGCTTTGGTACCCTCGGGGATCCACATTTGATTTGATTGGTTATTCGGATGCCGATTGGGCGGGGTGTAAAATTAATAGGAAGAGCACATCGGGGACTTGCCAGTTCTTGGGAAGATCCTTGGTGTCTTGGGCTTCAAAGAAGCAAAATTCGGTCGCTCTTTCTACCGCCGAAGCCGAGTACATTGCCGCAGGTCACTGTTGCGCACAATTACTTTGGATGAGGCAAACCCTGCGGGACTACGGTTACAAATTAACCAAAGTCCCTTTGCTATGTGATAATGAGAGTGCAATCAAAATGGCCGACAATCCCGTCGAGCATAGCCGCACTAAGCACATAGCCATCCGATATCATTTTCTTAGGGATCACCAACAAAAGGGGGATATCGAGATTGCATACATTAATACTAAAGATCAATTAGCCGATATCTTTACCAAACCACTTGATGAACAAACTTTTACCAAACTTAGGCATGAGCTCAATATTCTTGATTCTAGAAACTTCTTTTGCTAACTTGCACACCTCACATAGCTCATGAATATACCTTTGATCATATCTCTTCAATATGCTATGACTAATGTGCTTTCAAGTCTATTTCAAACCAAGTCATAGGTGTATTGAAAGAGAATTGGAGTTTTCGGCGAAGACAAAGGCTTCCACTCCGTAACTCATCCTTCGCCATCACTCCGAGCCGCTCTCTTGGGGAGAGAGCAAAACAAAAGGACTCCTACTTTGGTATAATCTTCACTCTTTTACTTATGACCAAAGGAGGAGAACGTTATTTGGAGGGCTCTAATGATTCCGTTTTTGGCGATTCATGCCAAAGGGGGAGAAAGATTGAGCCCAAAGCAAAAGGACCACACCACCACCTAATTTTCAAATATAATTTTCAATTATCAATTTGGTATCTTATTGTATTCAAAAGGGGAGAAAGTAGTATTTTAAAATCATATCTCAAAACCCTCTTGAACACTAAGAGGAATCTCTTTTAGGGGGAGTTTTGTTTAGTCAAAGGAAAAGCATTTGAGACAGGGGGAGAAAATTTCAAATCTTGAGAATGCTTTGCAAAATCTTATTCATTTACCTTTGACTATTTGCAAAAGAACTTTGAAATAGATTTACAAAAGATTTTGCAAAAACAAAACATGTGGTGCAAGCGTGGTCCAAAATATTAAAAACAAAGAAACAATCCATGCATATCTTGTAAGTATTTATATTGGCTCAATTCCAAGCAACCTTTGCACTTATATTATGCAAACTAGTTCAATTATGCACTTCTATATTTGCTTTGGTTTGTGTTGGCATCAATCACCAAAAAGGGGGAGATTGAAAGGGAAATAGGCCTACACCTAGTTCCTAAATGATTTTGGTGGTTGAATTGCCCAACACAAATTAAATGGACTAACTTGTTTGCTCTAGTGCATAAGTTATACAGGTGTAAAAGGTTCACACTCAGCCAATAAAAAGATCTAGTTTTGGATTCAACCATGAAGCAAAGAAGCAACCGAAGGCCCTCTGGTCTGGGAACACCGGACTGTCTGCTGTACACCGGACAGTGTCCGGTGCACCACCGGACAGTGTCCGGTGCACCAGAGGACTCCAGCTCAAACTCGCCACCTTCGGGAATTTCCAGAGGCGACTCCGCTATAATTCACCGGACTGTCCGGTGTACACCGGACAGTGTCCGGTGCTCCATGGAAGCGCAGCCTCAGGAACTCACCAGCCTCGGGATTTTAATTCAGCCGCTCCGCTATAATTCACCGGACTGTCCGGTGTGCACCGGACTGTCCGGTGAACCACGGAGTAACGGCTACTTCCGCGCCAACGGTCACCTGCAAAACGCATTTAATGCACGCTTTGCGCGCGCAGACGGCAGGCGCGCCCATACTGGCGCACCGGACAATGAACAGGAGTTGTCCGGTGTGCACCGGACACCCAGGCGGGCCCACAAGTCAGAAGCTTCAACGGTCAGAATCCAACGGCAGTGATGACGTGGCAGGGGGCACCGTACTGTCCGGTGTGCACCGGACTGTCTGGTGCGCCATCGAGCAGACAGCCTCCCAACGACCACTTTTGGTGGTTGAGGCTATAAATACCCCAACCACCCCACCATTCATTGCATCCAAGTTTTCCACTTCCCAACTACTACAAGAGCTCTAGCATTCAATTCTAGACACACCAAATAGATCAAATCCTCTCCAAACTCCACACAACGCCATAGTGACTAGAGAGAGTGATTTGCTTGTGTTCTTTCGAGCTCTTGCGCTTGGATTGCTTTCTTTCTTCTTGACTCTTTCATTGTGATCAAGCACTCACTTGTAATCGAGGCAAGAGGCACCAATTGTGTGGTGGCCCTTGTGGGAACTTTTTGTTCCAAGTGATTAAGAAGAGAAAGCTCACTCGATCCAAGGGATCGTTTGAGAGAGGGAAGGGTTGAAAGAGACCCGGCCTTTGTGGCCTCCTCAACGGGGAGTAGGTTTGCAAGAACCGAACCTCGGTAAAACAAATCCGCGTGTCTCACTTGATTATTTGCTTACGATTTGTTTTTCGCCCTCTCTCGCGGACTCGTTTTATGTCTAACGCTAACCCGGCTTGTAGTTGTGTTTATATTTGTAAATTTCAGTTTCGCCCTATTCACCCCCCCCCCTCTAGGCGACTATCAGATAATCAATGGCCACACAACCCCCATTTTTGTCGAAAATAGCCATGAACGACCATTTTCAATAATATCGAAGGCTAACACCTATGGATTTTTGACCAAGAAATGGTCTCCACCAGAAATCCAAGAATGTGATCTACGACAAGGAAACATATGTGGGGTGAGGTGTATGAGCCTCTGGTCGACGATCAATGGCCACACAACCCCCATTTTGCCAAAAATAGCCATGAATGACCATTTTCAATAATACCGAAGGCTAACACGTACGAGTTTTTAACCAAGAAATGGTCTCCACCAGAAATCCAAGAATGTGATCTATGGCAAGGAAACATATGTGTAGTGAGGTGTATGAGCCTCTGGTCGATGATCAATGGCCACACAACCCCCATTTTTGTCGAAAATAGCCATGAATGACCATTTACAATAATACCGAAGGCTAACACCTACGGATTTTTGACCAAGAAATAGTCTCCACCAGAAATCCAAGAATGTGATCTATGGCAAGGAAACATATGTGGGGTGAGGTGTACGAGCCTCTGGTCGACGATCAATGGCCACACAACCCCCATTTTGCCAAAAATAGCCATGAATGACCATTTTCAATAATACCGAAGGCTAACACGTACGAGTTTTTAACCAAGAAATGGTCTCCACCAGAAATCCAAGAATGTAATCTATGGCAAGGAAGCATATGTGGGGTGAGGTTTATGAGCCTCTAGTCGATGATAAATGGCCACACAACCCCCATTTTTTATGAAAATAGCCATGAGCGACCTTGAGAATAGCCATGAGCGACCATTTTCAATAATACTAGAGGCTAACACCTACGGATTTTAGACCAAGAAATGGTCTCCACCAGAAATCCAAGAATGTGATCTATGGCAAGGAAACATATGTGGGGTGAGGTGTATGAGCATCTGGTCGATGATCAATGGCCACACAACCCCCATTTTTGTCGAAAATAGCCATGAATGACCATTTTCAATAATACCGAAGGCTAACACCTACGGATTTTTGACCAAGAAATGGTCTCCACCAGAAATCCAAGAATGTGATCTATGGCAAGGAAACATATGTGGGGTGAGGTGTATGAGCCTCTAGTCGATGATCAATGGCCACACAACCCCCATTTTTGTCGAAAATAGCCATGAATGACCATTTTCAAAAATACCAAAGGCTAACACGTACGGATTTTTGACCAAGAAATGGTCTCCACCAGAAATCCAAGAATGTGATCTATGGCAAGGAAACATATGTGGGGTGAGGTGTACGAGCCTCTGGTCGATGATCAATGGCCACACAACCCCCATTTTGCCGAAAATAGCCATGAATGACCATTTTCAATAATACCGAAGGCTAACACGTACGAGTTTTTAACCAAGAAATGGTTTCCACCAGAAATCCAAGAATGTAATCTATGGCAAGGAAACATATGTGGGGTGAGGTTTATGAGCCTCTGGTCGATGATGAATGGCCACACAACCCCCATTTTGCCGAAAATAGCCATGAACGACCATTTTCAATAATACCGAAGGCTAACACGTACGAGTTTTTAACCAAGAAATGGTCTCCACCAGAAATCCAAGAATGTGATCTATGGCAAGGAAACATATGTGGGGTGAGGTGTACGAGCCTCTGGTCGATGATCAATGGCCACACAACCACCATTTTGCCGAAAATAGCCATGAACGACCATTTTCAATAATACCGAAGGCTAACACGTACGAGTTTTTAACCAAGAAATGGTCTCCACCAGAAATCCAAGAATGTGATCTATGGCAAGGAAACATATGTGGGGTGAGGTGTATGAGCATCTGGTCGATGATCAATGGCCACACAACCCCCATTTTTGTCGAAAATAGCCATGAATGACCATTTACAATAATACCGAAGGCTAACACCTACGGATTTTTGACCAAGAAATTGTCTCCACCAGAAATCCAAGAATGTGATCTATGGCAAGGAAACATATGTGGGGTGAGGTGTATGAGCCTCTGGTCGATGATCAATGGCCACACCATTGATCATCGACCAGACGCTCATACACCTCACCCCACATATGTTTCCTTGCCATAGATCACATTCTTGGATTTCTGGTGGAGACCATTTCTTGGTCTAAAATCCGTAGGTCTTAGCCTCTAGTATTATTGAAAATGGTCGCTCATGGCTATTTTCATAAAAATGGGGGTTGTGTGGCCATTGATCATCGACCAGAGGCTCGTACACCTCACCCCACATATGTTTCCTTGCCATAGATCACATTCTTGGATTTCTGGTGGAAACCATTTCTTGGTTAAAAACTCGTACGTGTTAGCCTTCGGTATTATTGAAAATGGTCATTCATGGCTATTTTCGGCAAAATGGGGGTTGTGTGGCCATTGATCATCGATCAGAGGCTCATACACCTCACCCCACATATGTTTCCTTTGCACAGATCACATTCTTGGATTTCTGGTGGAGACCATTTCTTGGTCAAAAATCAGTAGGTCTTAGCCTCTAGTATTATTGAAAATGGTCGCTCATGGCTATTTTCATAAAAAAATGGGTGTTGTGTGGCCATTTATCATCGACTAGAGGCTCATAAATCTCACCCCACATATGTTTCCTTGCCATAGATCACATTCTTGGATTTTTGGTGGAGACCATTTCTTGGTCAAAAACTCGTACGTGTTAGCCTTCGGTATTATTGAAAATGGTCGTTCATGGCTATTTTCGACAAAAATGGGGGTTGTGTGGCCATTGATCATCGACCAGAGGCTCATACACCTCACCCCACATATGTTTCCTTGCCATAGATCACATTCTTGGATTTCTGGTGGAGACCATTTCTTGGCCTAAAATCCGTAGGTGTTAGCCTTCGGTATTATTGAAAATGGTCGCTCATGGCTATTTTCGACAAAAATGGGGGTTGTGTGGCCATTGATCATCGACCAGAGGCTCATACACCTCACCCCACATATGTTTCCTTGCCATAGATTACATTCTTGGATTTCTGGTGGAAACCATTTCTTGGTTAAAACCTCGTACGTGTTAGCCTTCGGTATTATTGAAAATGGTCGTTCATGGCTATTTTCGACAAAAATGGGGGTTGTGTGGCCATTGATCATCGACCAGACGCTCATACACCTCACCCCACATATGTTTCCTTGCCATAGATCACATTCTTGGATTTCTGGTGGAGACCATTTCTTGGTCTAAAATCCGTAGGTGTTAGCCTCTAGTATTATTGAAAATGGTCGCTCATGGCTATTTTCAAGGTCGCTCATGGCTATTTTCATAAAAAAATGGGGGTTGTGTGGCCATTTATCATCGACTAGAGGCTCATAAACCTCACCCCACATATGTTTCCTTGCCATAGATTACATTCTTGGATTTCTGGTGGAAACCATTTCTTGGTTAAAAACTCGTACGTGTTAGCCTTCGGTATTATTGAAAATGGTCATTCATGGCTATTTTCGGCAAAATGGGGGTTGTGTGGCCATTGATCGTCGACCAGAGGCTCATACACCTCACCCCACATATGTTTCCTTGTCGTAGATCACATTCTTGGATTTCTGGTGGAGACCATTTCTTGGTCAAAAATCCGTAGGTGTTAGCCTTCGATATTATTGAAAATGGTCATTCATGGCTATTTTCGGCAAAATGGGGGTTGTGTGGCCATTGATCGTCGACCAGAGGCTCATACACCTCACCCCACATATGTTTCCTTGTCGTAGATCACATTCTTGGATTTCTGGTGGAGACCATTTCTTGGTCAAAAATCCGTAGGTGTTAGCCTTCAGTGTCATTGAAAATGGTCGTTCATGGCTATTTTCGACAAAAATTAGGGTTGTGTGGCCATTGATCGTCGACCAGAGGCTCATACACCTCACCCCACATATGTTTCCTTGCCATAGATCACATTCTTGGATTTCTGGTGGAGACCATTTCTTGGTCAAAAATCCGTAGGTGTTAGCCTTCGGTATTATTGAAAATGGTCGTTCATGGCTATTTTCGACAAAAATGGGGGTTGTGTGGCCATTGATCATCGACCAGACGCTCATACACCTCACCCCACATATGTTTCCTTGCCATAGATCACATTCTTGGATTTCTGGTGGAGACCATTTCTTGGTCTAAAATCCGTATGTGTTAGCCTCTTGTATTATTGAAAATGGTCGCTCATGGCTATTTTCAAGGTCGCTCATGGCTATTTTCATAAAAAATGGGGGTTGTGTGGCCATTTATCATCGACTAGAGGCTCAAAAACCTCACCCCACATATGTTTCCTTGCCATAGATCACATTCTTGGATTTCTGGTGGAGACCATTTCTTGGTTAAAAACTAGTACGTGTTAGCCTTCGGTATTATTGAAAATGGTCGTTCATGGCTATTTTCGGCAAAATGGGGGTTGTGTGGCCATTGATCATCGACCAGAGGCTCGTACACCTCACCCCACATATGTTTCCTTGCCATAGATCACATTCTTGGATTTCTGGTGGAGACCATTTCTTGGTCAAAAATCCGTAGGTGTTAGCCTTCGGTATTATTGAAAATGGTCATTCATGGCTATTTTTGACAAAAATGGGGGTTGTGTGGCCATTGATCATCAACCAAAGGCTCGTACACCTCACTACACATATGTTTCCTTGCCATAGATCACATTCTTGGATTTTTGGTGGAGACCATTTCTTGGTCAAAAACTCGTACGTGTTAGCCTTCGGTATTATTGAAAATGGTCGTTCATGGCTATTTTCGGCAAAATGGGGGTTCTGTGGCCATTGATCATCGACCAGAGGCTCGTACACCTCACCCCACATATGTTTCCTTGCCATAGATCACATTCTTGGATTTCTGGTGGAGACCATTTCTCGGTCAAAAATCCGTAGGTGTTAGCCTTCGGTATTATTGAAAATGGTCATTCATGGCTATTTTCGACAAAAATGGGGGTTGTGTGGCCATTGATCATCGACCAGAGGCTCGTACACCTCACTACACATATGTTTCCTTGCCATAGATCACATTCTTGGATTTTTGGTAGAGACCATTTCTTGGTCAAAAACTCGTACGTGTTGGCCTTTGGTATTATTGAAAATGGTCGTTCATGGCTATTTTCGACAAAAATGGGGGTTGTGTGGCCATTGATCATCGACCAGAGGCTCATACACCTCACCCCACATATGTTTCCTTGCCATAGATCACATTCTTGGATTTCTGGTGGAGACCATTTCTTGGTCAAAAATCCGTAGGTGTTAGCCTTCAGTATTATTGTAAATGGTCATTCATGGCTATTTTCGACAAAAATGGGGGTTGTGTGGCCATTGATCATCGACCAGAGGCTCATACACCTCACCCCACATATGTTTCCTTGCCATAGATCACATTCTTGGATTTCTGGTGGAGACCATTTCTTGGTCAAAAATCCGTAGGTGTTAGCCTTTGGTATTTTTGAAAATGGTCATTCATAGCTATTTTCGACAAAAATGGGGGTTGTGGCCTTTGATCGTCGACCAGAGGCTCATACACCTCACCCCACATATGTTTCCTTGTCGTAGATCACATTCTTGGATTTCTGGTGGAGACCATTTCTTGGTCAAAAATCCGTAGGTGTTAGCCTTCGATATTATTGAAAATGGTCGTTCATGGCTATTTTCGACCAAAATGGGGGTTGTGTGGCCATTGATCATCGACCAGACGCTCATACACCTCACCCCACATATGTTTCCTTGCCATAGATCACATTCTTGGATTTATGGTGGAGACCATTTCTTGGTCAAAAATTCGTAGGTGTTAGCCTTCAGTGTCATTGAAAATGGTCGTTCATGGCTATTTTCGACAAAAATTAGGGTTGTGTGGCCATTGATCGTCGACCAGAGGCTCATACACCTCACCCCACATATGTTTCCTTGCCATAGATCACATTCTTGGATTTCTGGTGGAGACCATTTCTTGGTCAAAAATCCGTAGGTGTTAGCCTTCGGTATTATTGAAAATGGTCATTCATGGCTATTTTCGGCAAAGTGGGGGTTGTGTGGCCATTTATCATCGACTAGAGGCTCATAAATCTCACCCCACATATGTTTCCTTGCCATAGATCACATTCTTGGATTTTTGGTGGAGACCATTTCTTGGTCAAAAACTCGTACGTGTTAGCCTTCGGTATTATTGAAAATGGTCGTTCATGGCTATTTTCGGCAAAATGGGGGTTGTGTGGCCATTGATCGTCGACCAGAGGCTCATACACCTCACCCCACATATGTTTCCTTGTCGTAGATCACATTCTTGGATTTCTGGTGGAGACCATTTCTTGGCCTAAAATCCGTAGGTGTTAGCCTCTAGTATTATTGAAAATGGTCGCTCATGGCTATTTTCAAGGTCGCTCATGGCTATTTTCATAAAAAATGGGGGTTGTGTGGCCATTTATCATCGACTAGAGGCTCATAAACCTCACCCCACATATGTTTCCTTGCCATAGATCACATTCTTGGATTTCTGGTGGAGACCATTTCTTGGTTAAATACTCGTACGTGTTAGCCTTCGGTATTATTGAAAATGGTCGTTCATGGCTATTTTCGGCAAAATGGGGGTTGTGTGGCCATTGATCATCGACCAGAGGCTCGTACACCTCACCCCACATATGTTTCCTTGCCATAGATCACATTCTTGGATTTCTGGTGGAGACCATTTCTTGGTCAAAAATCCGTAGGTGTTAGCCTTCAGTGTCATTGAAAATGGTCGTTCATGGCTATTTTCGACAAAAATGGGGGTTGTGTGGCCATTGATGATCGACCAGAGGCTCGTACACCTCACCCCACATATGTTTGCTTGCCATAGATCACATTCTTGGATTTCTGGTGGAGACCATTTCTTGGTCAAAAATCCGTAGGTGTTAGCCTTCGGTATTATTGTAAATGGTCATTCATGGCTATTTTCGACAAAAATGGGGGTTGTGTGGCCATTGATCTTCGACCAAAGGCTCATACACCTCACTACACATATGTTTCCTTGCCATAGATCACATTCTTGTATTTATGGTGGAGACCATTTCTTGGTCAAAAATCCGTAGGTGTTAGCCTTCAGTGTCATTGAAAATGGTCGTTCATGGCTATTTTCGACAAAAATTAGGGTTGTGTGGCCATTGATCGTCGACCAGAGGCTCATACACCTTACCCCACATATGTTTCCTTGCCATAGATCACATTCTTGGATTTCTGGTGGAGACCATTTCTTGGGCAAAAATCCGTAGGTGTTAGCCTTTGGTATTTTTGAAAATGGTCATTCATGGCTATTTTCGACAAAAATGGGGGTTGTGTGGCCATTGATCTTCGACCAGAGGCTCATAAACCTCACCCCACATATGTTTCCTTGCCTTAGATTACATTCTTGGATTTATGGTGGAGACCATTTCTTGGTCAAAAATCCGTAGGTGTTAGCCTTCAGTGTCATTGAAAATGGTCATTCATGGCTATTTTCGACAAAAATTAGGGTTGTGTGGCTATTGATCGTCGACCAGAGGCTCATACACGTCACCCCACATATGTTTCCTTGCCATAGATTACATTCTTGGATTTCTGGTGGAAACCATTTCTTGGTTAAAAACTCGTACGTGTTAGCCTTCGGTATTATTGAAAATGGTCGTTCATGGCTATTTTCGACAAAAATGGGGGTTGTGTGGCCATTGATCATCGACCAGAGGCTCATACACCTCACCCCACATATGTTTCCTTGCCATAGATCACATTCTTGGATTTCTGGTGGAGACCATTTCTTGGTCAAAAATCCGTAGGTGTTAGCCTTCGGTATTATTGAAAATGGTCGTTCATGGCTATTTTCGACAAAAATGGGGGTTGTGTGGCCATTGATCATCGACCAGACGCTCATACACCTCACCCCACATATGTTTCCTTGCCATAGATCACATTCTTGGGTTTTTGGTGGAGACCATTTCTTGGTCTAAAATTTGTAGGTGTTAGCCTCTAGTATTATTGAAAATGGTCGCTCATGGCTATTTTCATAAAAAATGGGGGTTGTGTGGCCATTTATCATCGACTAGAGGCTCATAAACCTCACCCCACATATGTTTCCTTGCCATAGATCACATTCTTGGATTTCTGGTGGAGACCATTTCTTGGTCAAAAATCCGTACGTGTTAGCCTTCGGTATTTTTGAAAATGGTCGTTCATGGCTTGGTCGATGATCAATGGCCACACAACCCCCATTTTTTATGAAAATAGCCATGAGCGACCATTTTCAATAATACTAGAGGCTAAGACCTACGGATTTTTGACCAAGAAATGGTCTCCACCAGAAATCCAAGAATGTGATCTACGACAAGGAAACATATGTGGGGTGAGGTGTATGAGCCTCTAGTCGACGATCAATGGCCACACAACCCCCATTTTGCCGAAAATAGCCATGAATGACCATTTTCAATAATACCGAAGGCTAACACCTACGGATTTTTGACCAAGAAATGGTCTCCACCAGAAATCCAAGAATGTGATCTATGGCAAGGAAACATATGTGGGGTGAGGTGTACAAGCCTCTGGTCGATGATCAATGGCCACAGAACCCCCATTTTGCCGAAAATAGCCATGAACGACCATTTTCAATAATACCGAAGGCTAACACCTACGGATTTTTGACCAAGAAATGGTCTCCACCAGAAATCCAAGAATGTGATCTATGGCAAGGAAACATATGTGGGGTGAGGTGTACGAGCCTCTGGTCGATGATCAATGGCCACAGAACCCCCATTTTGCCGAAAATAGCCATGAACGACCATTTTCAATAATACCGAAGGCTAACACGTACGAGTTTTTGACCAAGAAATGGTCTCCACCAGAAATCCAAGAATGTGATCTATGGCAAGGAAACATATGTGGGGTGAGGTGTATGAGCCTCTGGTCGACGATCAATGGCCACACAACCCTAATTTTTGTCGAAAATAGCCATGAACGACCATTTTCAATGACACTGAAGGCTAACACCTACGGATTTTTGACCAAGAAATGGTCTCCACCAGAAATCCAAGAATGTGATCTATGGCAAGGAAACATATGTGGGGTGAGGTGTATGAGCCTCTAGTCGATGATCAATGGCCACACAACCCCCATTTTTGTCGAAAATAGCCATGAATGACCATTTTCAAAAATACCAAAGGCTAACACATTCGGATTTTTGCCCAAGAAATGGTCTCCACCAGAAATCCAAGAATGTGATCTATGACAAGGAAACATATGTGGGGTGAGGTGTACGAGCCTCTGGTCGATGATCAATGGCCACACAACCCCCATTTTGCCGAAAATAGCCATGAATGACCATTTTCAATAATACCGAAGGCTAATACGTACGAGTTTTTAACCAAGAAATGGTCTCCACCAGAAATCCAAGAATGTGATCTATGGCAAGGAAACATATGTGGGGTGAGGTGTATGAGCGTCTGGTCGATGATCAATGGCCACACAACCCCCATTTTTGTCGAAAATAGCCATGAACGACCATTTTCAATAATACCGAAGGCTAACACGTACGGATTTTTGACCAAGAAATGGTCTCCACCAGAAATCCAAGAATGTGATCTATGGCAAGGAAACATATGTGGGGTGAGGTGTATGAGCCTCTAGTCGATGATCAATGGCCACACAACCCCCATTTTTGTCGAAAATAGCCATGAATGACCATTTTCAAAAATACCAAAGGCTAACACGTATGGATTTTTGACCAAGAAATGGTCTCCACCAGAAATCCAAGAATGTGACCTACGACAAGGAAACATATGTGGGGTGAGTTGTATGAGCCTCTGGTCGACGATCAATGGCCACACAACCCCCATTTTGCCGAAAATAGCCATGAATGACCATTTTCAATAATACCGAAGGCTAACACGTACGAGTTTTTAACCAAGAAGTGGTTTCCACCAGAAATCCAAGAATGTAATCTATGGCAAGGAAACATATGTGGGGTGAGGTTTATGAGCCTCTAGTCGATGATAAATGGCCACACAACCCCCATTTTTATGAAAATAGCCATGAGCGACCTTGAAAATAGCCATGAGCGACCATTTTCAATAATACTAGAGGCTAACACCTACGGATTTTAGACCAAGAAATGGTCTCCACCAGAAATCCAAGAATGTGATCTACGACAAGGAAACATATGTGGGGTGAGGTGTATGAGCCTCTGGTCGATGATCAATGGCCACACAACCCCCATTTTTGTCGAAAATAGCCATGAATGACCATTTACAATAATACCGAAGGCTAACACCTACGGATTTTTGACCAAGAAATGGTCTCCACCAGAAATCCAAGAATGTGATCTATGGCAAGGAAACATATGTGGGGTGAGGTGTACGAGCCTCTGGTCGATGATCAATGGCCACACAACCCCCATTTTGCCGAAAATAGCCATGAACGACCATTTTCAATAATACCGAAGGCTAACACGTACGAGTTTTTAACCAAGAAATGGTCTCCACCAGAAATCCAAGAATGTGATCTATGGCAAGGAAACATATGTGGGGTGAGGTTTATGAGCCTCTAGTCGATGATAAATGGCCACACAACCCCCATTTTTTATGAAAATAGCCATGAGCGACCATTTTCAATAATACTAGAGGCTAAGACCTACGGATTTTTGACCAAGAAATGGTCTCCACCAGAAATCCAAGAATGTGATCTATGGCAAGGAAACATATGTGGGGTGAGGTGTATGAGCCTCTAGTCGATGATCAATGGCCACACAACCCCCATTTTTGTCGAAAATAGCCATGAATGACCATTTTCAAAAATACCAAAGGCTAACACGTACGGATTTTTAACCAAGAAATGGTCTCCACCAGAAATCCAAGAATGTGATCTATGGCAAGGAAACATATGTGGGGTGAGGTGTACGAGCCTCTGGTCGATGATCAATGGCCACACAACCCCCATTTTGCCGAAAATAGCCATGAATGACCATTTTCAATAATACCGAAGGCTAACACGTACGAGTTTTTAACCAAGAAGTGGTTTCCACCAGAAATCCAAGAATGTAATCTATGGCAAGGAAACATATGTGGGGTGAGGTTTATGAGCCTCTAGTCGATGATAAATGGCCACACAACCCCCATTTTTTATGAAAATAGCCATGAGCGACCTTGAAAATAGCCATGAGCGACCATTTTCAATAATACTAGAGGCTAACACCTACGGATTTTAGACCAAGAAATGGTCTCCACCAGAAATCCAAGAATGTGATCTACGACAAGGAAACATATGTGGGGTGAGGTGTATGAGCCTCTGGTCGATGATCAATGGCCACACAACCCCCATTTTTGTCGAAAATAGCCATGAATGACCATTTACAATAATACCGAAGGCTAACACCTACGGATTTTTGACCAAGAAATGGTCTCCACCAGAAATCCAAGAATGTGATCTATGGCAAGGAAACATATGTGGGGTGAGGTGTACGAGCCTCTGGTCGATGATCAATGGCCACACAACCCCTATTTTGCCGAAAATAGCCATGAACGACCATTTTCAATAATACCGAAGGCTAACACGTACGAGTTTTTAACCAAGAAATGGTCTCCACCAGAAATCCAAGAATGTGAACTATGGCAAGGAAACATATGTGGGGTGAGGTTTATGAGCCTCTAGTCGATGATAAATGGCCACACAACCCCCATTTTTTATGAAAATAGCCATGAGCGACCATTTTCAATAATACTAGAGGCTAAGACCTACGGATTTTTGACCAAGAAATGGTCTCCACCAGAAATCCAAGAATGTGATCTATGGCAAGGAAACATATGTGGGGTGAGGTGTATGAGCCTCTAGTCGATGATCAATGGCCACACAACCCCCATTTTTGTCGAAAATAGCCATGAATGACCATTTTCAAAAATACCAAAGGCTAACACGTACGGATTTTTAACCAAGAAATGGTCTCCACCAGAAATCCAAGAATGTGATCTATGGCAAGGAAACATATGTGGGGTGAGGTTTATGAGCCTCTAGTCGATGATAAATGGCCACACAACCCCCATTTTTTATGAAAATAGCCATGAGCGACCATTTTCAATAATACTAGAGGCTAAGACCTACGGATTTTTGACCAAGAAATGGTCTCCACCAGAAATCCAAGAATGTGATCTATGGCAAGGAAACATATGTGGGGTGAGGTGTATGAGCCTCTAGTCGATGATCAATGGCCACACAACCCCCATTTTTGTCGAAAATAGCCATGAATGACCATTTTCAAAAATACCAAAGGCTAACACGTACAGATTTTTAACCAAGAAATGGTCTCCACCAGAAATCCAAGAATGTGATCTATGGCAAGGAAACATATGTGGGGTGAGGTGTACGAGCCTCTGGTCGATGATCAATGGCCACACAACCCCCATTTTGCCGAAAATAGCCATGAATGACCATTTTCAATAATACCGAAGGCTAACACGTACGAGTTTTTAACCAAGAAGTGGTTTCCACCAGAAATCCAAGAATGTAATCTATGGCAAGGAAACATATGTGGGGTGAGGTTTATGAGCCTCTAGTCGATGATAAATGGCCACACAACCCCCATTTTTTATGAAAATAGCCATGAGCGACCTTGAAAATAGCCATGAGCGACCATTTTCAATTATACTAGAGGCTAACACCTACGGATTTTAGACCAAGAAATGGTCTCCACCAGAAATCCAAGAATGTGATCTACGACAAGGAAACATATGTGGGGTGAGGTGTATGAGCCTCTGGTCGATGATCAATGGCCACACAACCCCCATTTTTGTCGAAAATAGCCATGAATGACCATTTACAATAATACCGAAGGCTAACACCTACGGATTTTTGACCAAGAAATGGTCTCCACCAGAAATCCAAGAATGTGATCTATGGCAAGGAAACATATGTGGGGTGAGGTGTACGAGCCTCTGGTCGATGATCAATGGCCACACAACCCCTATTTTGCCGAAAATAGCCATGAACGACCATTTTCAATAATACCGAAGGCTAACACGTACGAGTTTTTAACCAAGAAATGGTCTCCACCAGAAATCCAAGAATGTGAACTATGGCAAGGAAACATATGTGGGGTGAGGTTTATGAGCCTCTAGTCGATGATAAATGGCCACACAACCCCCATTTTTTATGAAAATAGCCATGAGCGACCATTTTCAATAATACTAGAGGCTAAGACCTACGGATTTTTGACCAAGAAATGGTCTCCACCAGAAATCCAAGAATGTGATCTATGGCAAGGAAACATATGTGGGGTGAGGTGTATGAGCCTCTAGTCGATGATCAATGGCCACACAACCCCCATTTTTGTCGAAAATAGCCATGAATGACCATTTTCAAAAATACCAAAGGCTAACACGTACGGATTTTTAACCAAGAAATGGTCTCCACCAGAAATCCAAGAATGTGATCTATGGCAAGGAAACATATGTGGGGTGAGGTTTATGAGCCTCTAGTCGATGATAAATGGCCACACAACCCCCATTTTTTATGAAAATAGCCATGAGCGACCATTTTCAATAATACTAGAGGCTAAGACCTACGGATTTTTGACCAAGAAATGGTCTCCACCAGAAATCCAAGAATGTGATCTATGGCAAGGAAACATATGTGGGGTGAGGTGTATGAGCCTCTAGTCGATGATCAATGGCCACACAACCCCCATTTTTGTCGAAAATAGCCATGAATGACCATTTTCAAAAATACCAAAGGCTAACACGTACGGATTTTTAACCAAGAAATGGTCTCCACCAGAAATCCAAGAATGTGATCTATGGCAAGGAAACATATGTGGGGTGAGGTGTACGAGCCTCTGGTCGATGATCAATGGCCACACAACCCCCATTTTGCCGAAAATAGCCATGAATGACCATTTTCAATAATACCGAAGGCTAACACGTACGAGTTTTTAACCAAGAAGTGGTTTCCACCAGAAATCCAAGAATGTAATCTATGGCAAGGAAACATATGTGGGGTGAGGTTTATGAGCCTCTAGTCGATGATAAATGGCCACACAACCCCCATTTTTTATGAAAATAGACATGAGCGACCTTGAAAATAGCCATGAGCGACCATTTTCAATAATACTAGAGGCTAACACCTACGGATTTTAGACCAAGAAATGGTCTCCACCAGAAATCCAAGAATGTGATCTACGACAAGGAAACATATGTGGGGTGAGGTGTATGAGCCTCTGGTCGATGATCAATGGCCACACAACCCCCATTTTTGTCGAAAATAGCCATGAATGACCATTTACAATAATACCGAAGGCTAACACCTACGGATTTTTGACCAAGAAATGGTCTCCACCAGAAATCCAAGAATGTGATCTATGGCAAGGAAACATATGTGGGGTGAGGTGTACGAGCCTCTGGTCGATGATCAATGGCCACACAACCCCTATTTTGCCGAAAATAGCCATGAACGACCATTTTCAATAATACCGAAGGCTAACACGTACGAGTTTTTAACCAAGAAATGGTCTCCACCAGAAATCCAAGAATGTGAACTATGGCAAGGAAACATATGTGGGGTGAGGTTTATGAGCCTCTAGTCGATGATAAATGGCCACACAACCCCCATTTTTTATGAAAATAGCCATGAGCGACCATTTTCAATAATACTAGAGGCTAAGACCTACGGATTTTTGACCAAGAAATGGTCTCCACCAGAAATCCAAGAATGTGATCTATGGCAAGGAAACATATGTGGGGTGAGGTGTATGAGCCTCTAGTCGATGATCAATGGCCACACAACCCCCATTTTTGTCGAAAATAGCCATGAATGACCATTTTCAAAAATACCAAAGGCTAACACGTACGGATTTTTAACCAAGAAATGGTCTCCACCAGAAATCCAAGAATGTGATCTATGGCAAGGAAACATATGTGGGGTGAGGTGTACGAGCCTCTGGTCGATGATCAATGGCCACACAACCCCCATTTTGCCGAAAATAGCCATGAATGACCATTTTCAATAATACCGAAGGCTAACACGTACGAGTTTTTAACCAAGAAATGGTTTCCACCAGAAATCCAAGAATGTAATCTATGGCAAGGAAACATATGTGGGGTGAGGTTTATGAGCCTCTGGTCGAAGATCAATGGCCACACAACCCCCATTTTTGTCGAAAATAGCCATGAATGACCATTTTCAAAAATACCAAAGGCTAACACGTACGGATTTTTGACCAAGAAATGGTCTCCACCAGAAATCCAAGAATGTGACCTATGGCCAGGAAACATATGTGGGGTGAGGTGTATGAGCGTCTGGTCGATGATCAATGGCCACACAACCCCCATTTTTGTCGAAAATAGCCATGAACGACCATTTTCAATAATACCGAAGGCTAACACCTACGGATTTTTGACCAAGAAATGGTCTCCACCAGAAATCCAAGAATGTGATCTATGGCAAGGAAACATATGTGGGGTGAGGTGTACGAGCCTCTGGTCGACGTTCAATGGCCACACAACCCCCATTTTGCCGAAAATAGCCATGAATGACCATTTTCAATAATACCGAAGGCTAACACGTACGAGTTTTTAACCAAGAAATGGTCTCCACCAGAAATCCAAGAATGTGATCTATGGCAAGGAAACATATGTGGGGTGAGGTTTATGAGCCTCTAGTCGATGATAAATGGCCACACAACCCCCATTTTTTTATGAAAATAGCCATGAGCGACCTTGAATATAGCCATGAGCGACCATTTTCAATAATACTAGAGGCTAACACCTACGGATTTTAGACCAAGAAATGGTCTCCACCAGAAATCCAAGAATGTGATCTATGGCAAGGAAACATATGTGGGGTGAGTTGTATGAGCGTCTGGTCGATGATCAATGGCCACACAACCCCCATTTTTGTCGAAAATAGCCATGAATGACCATTTACAATAATACCGAAGGCTAACACCTACGGATTTTTGACCAAGAAATGGTCTCCACCAAAAATCCAAGAATGTGATCTATGGCAAGGAAACATATGTGGGGTGAGGTGTATGAGCCTGTGGTCGATGATCAATGGCCACACAACCCCCATTTTTTATGAAAATAGCCATGAGCGACCTTGAAAATAGCCATGAGCGACCATTTTCAATAATACTAGAGGCTAACACCTACGGATTTTAGACCAAGAAATGGTCTCCACCAGAAATCCAAGAATGTGATCTATGGCAAGGAAACATATGTGGGGTGAGGTGTATGAGCGTCTGGTCGATGATCAATGGCCACACAACCCCCATTTTTGTCGAAAATAGCCATGAACGACCATTTTCAATAATACCGAAGGCTAACACCTACGGATTTTTGACCAAGAAATGGTCTCCACCAGAAATCCAAGAATGTGATCTATGGCAAGGAAACATATGTGGGGTGAGGTGTACGAGCCTCTGGTCGATGATCAATGGCCACACAACCCCCATTTTTTATGAAAATAGCCATGAACGACCATTTTCAATGACACTGGAGGCTAACACCTACGTATTTTGACCAAGAAATGGTCTCCACCATAAATCCAAGAATGTAATCTATGGCAAGGAAACATATGTGGGGTGAGGTTTATGAGCCTCTGGTCGAAGATCAATGGCCACACAACCCCCATTTTTGTCGAAAATAGCCATGAATGACCATTTTCAAAAATACCAAAGGCTAACACCTATGGATTTTTGCCCAAGAAATGGTCTCCACCAGAAATCCAAGAATGTGATCTATGGCAAGGAAACATATGTGGGGTGAGGTGTATGAGCCTCTGGTTGACGATCAATGGCCACACAACCCTAATTTTTGTCGAAAATAGCCATGAACGACCATTTTCAATGACACTGAAGGCTAACACCTACGGATTTTTGACCAAGAAATGGTCTCCACAATAAATCCAAGAATGTGATCTATGGCAAGGAAACATATGTGTAGTGAGATGTATGAGGCTCTGGTCGAAGATCAATGGCCACACAACCCCCATTTTTGTCGAAAATAGCCATGAACGACCATTTTCAATAATATCGAAGGCTAACACCTACGGATTTTTGACCAAGAAATGGTCTCCACCAGAAATCCAAGAATGTGATCTACGACAAGGAAACATATGTGGGGTGAGGTGTATGAGCCTCTGGTCGATGATCAATGGCCACACAACCCCCATTTTTTTTATGAAAATAGCCATGAACGACCATTTTCAATGACACTGAAGGCTAACACCTACGGATTTTTGACCAAGAAATGGTCTCCACCATAAATCCAAGAATGTAATCTATGGCACGGAAACATATGTGGGGTGAGGTTTATGAGCCTCTGGTCGAAAATCAATGGCCACACAACCCCCATTTTTGTCGAAAATAGCCATGAATGACCATTTTCAAAAATACCAAAGGCTAACACCTACGGATTTTTGCCCAAGAAATGGTCTCCACCAGAAATCCAAGAATGTGATCTATGGCAAGGAAACATATGTGGGGTGAGGTGTATGAGCCTCTGGTCGACGATCAATGGCCACACAACCCTATTTTTTTTCGAAAATAGCCATGAACGACCATTTTCAATGACACTGAAGGCTAACACCTACGGATTTTTGACCAAGAAATGGTCTCCGCCAGAAATCCAAGAATGTGATCTATGGCAAGGAAACATATGTGGGGTGAGGTGTATGAGCCTCTGGTCGACGATCAATGGCCACACAACCCCCATTTTGCCGAAAATAGCCATGAATGACCATTTTCAATAATACCGAAGGCTAACACGTACGAGTTTTTAACCAAGAAATGGTCTCCACCAGAAATCCAAGAATGTGATCTATGGCAAGGAAACATATGTGGGGTGAGGTGTATGAGCCTCTGGTCGATGATCAATGGCCACACAACCCCCATTTTTGTCGAAAATAGCCATGAACGACCATTTTCAATAATATCGAAGGCTAACACCTACGGATTTTTGACCAAGAAATGGTCTCCACCAGAAATCCAAGAATGTGATCTACGACAAGGAAACATATGTGGGGTGAGGTGTATGAGCCTCTGGTCGACGATCAATGGCCACACAACCCCCATTTTGCCGAAAATAGCCATGAATGACCATTTTCAATAATACCGAAGGCTAACACATACGAGTTTTTAACCAAGAAATGGTTTCCACCAGAAATCCAAGAATGTAATCTATGGCAAGGAAACATATGTGGGGTGAGGTTTATGAGCCTCTAGTCTATGATAAATGGCCACACAACCCCCATTTTTTAGGAAAATAGCCATGAGCGACCTTGAAAATAGCCATGAGCGACCATTTTCAATAATACTAGAGGCTAAGACCTACGGATTTTAGACCAAGAAATGGTCTCCACCAGAAATCCAAGAATGTGATCTATGGCAAGGAAACATATGTGGGGTGAGGTGAATGAGCCTCTGGTCGATGATCAATGGCCACACAACCCCCATTTTTGTCGAAAATAGCCATGAATGACCATTTACAATAATACCGAAGGCTAACACCTACGGATTTTTGACCAAGAAATGGTCTCCACCAGAAATCCAAGAATGTGATCTATGGTAAGGAAACATATGTGGGGTGAGGTGTATGAGCCTCTGGTCGATGATCAATGGCCACACAACCCCTATTTTTTATGAAAATAGCCATGAGCGACCTTGAAAATAGCCATGAGCGACCATTTTCAATAATACTAGAGGCTAACACCTACGGATTTTAGACCAAGAAATGGTCTCCACCAGAAATCCAAGAATGTGATCTATGGCAAGGAAACATATGTGGGGTGAGGTGTATGAGCGTCTGGTCGATGATCAATGGCCACACAACCCCCATTTTTGTCGAAAATAGCCATGAACGACCATTTTCAATAATATCGAAGGCTAACACCTACGGATTTTTGACCAAGAAATGGTCTCCACCAGAAATCCAAGAATGTGATCTATGGCAAGGAAACATATGTGGGGTGAGGTGTATGAGCCTCTAGTCGATGATCAATGGCCACACAACCCCCATTTTTGTCGAAAATAGCCATGAATGACCATTTTCAAAAATACCAAAGGCTAACACGTACGGATTTTTGATCAAGAAATGGTCTCCACCAGAAATCCAAGAATGTGATCTACGACAAGGAAACATATGTGGGGTGAGGTGTATGAGCCTCTGGTCGACGATCAATGGCCACACAACCCCCATTTTGCCGAAAATAGCCATGAATGACCATTTTCAAGAATACCGAAGGCTAACACGTACGAGTTTTTAACCAAGAAATGGTTTCCACCAGAAATCCAAGAATGTAATCTATGGCAAGGAAACATATGTGGGGTGAGGTTTATGAGCCTCTAGTCGATGATAAATGGCCACACAACCCCCATTTTTTATGAAAATATCCATGAGCGACCTTGAAAATAGCCATGAGCGACCATTTTCAATAATACTAGAGGCTAACACCTACAGATTTTAGACAAAGAAATGGTCTCCACCAGAAATCCAAGAATGTGATCTATGGCAAGGAAACATATGTGGGGTGAGGTGTATGAGTGTCTGGTCCATGATCAATGGCCACACAACCCCCATTATTGTCGAAAATAGCCATGAACGACCATTTTCAATAATACCGAAGGCTAACACCTACGGATTTTTGACCAAGAAATGGTCTCCACCAGAAATCCAAGAATGTGATCTATGGCAAGGAAACATATGTGGGGTGAGATTTATGAGCCTCTAGTCGATGATAAATGGCCACACAACCCCCATTTTTTATGAAAATAGCCATGAGCGACCATTTTCAATAATACTAGAGGCTAAGACCTACGGATTTTTGACCAAGAAATGGTCTCCACCAGAAATCCAAGAATGTGATCTATGGCAAGGAAACATATGTGGGGTGAGGTGTATGAGCCTCTAGTCGATGATCAATGGCCACACAACCCCCATTTTTATGAAAATAGCCATGAGCGACCTTGAAAATAGCCATGAGCGACCATTTTCAATAATACTAGAGGCTAACACCTACGGATTTTAGACCAAGAAATGGTCTCCACCAGAAATCCAAGAATGTGATCTACGACAAGGAAACATATGTGGGGTGAGGTGTATGAGCCTCTGGTCGATGATCAATGGCCACACAACCCCCATTTTTGTCGAAAATAGCCATGAATGACCATTTACAATAATACCGAAGGCTAACACCTACGGATTTTTGACCAAGAAATGGTCTCCACCAGAAATCCAAGAATGTGATCTATGGCAAGGAAACATATGTGGGGTGAGGTGTACGAGCCTCTGGTCGATGATCAATGGCCACACAACCCCCATTTTGCCGAAAATAGCCATGAACGACCATTTTCAATAATACCGAAGGCTAACACATACGAGTTTTTAACCAAGAAATGGTCTCCACCAGAAATCCAAGAATGTGATCTATGGCAAGGAAACATATGTGGGGTGAGGTTTATGAGCCTCTAGTCGATGATAAATGGCCACACAACCCCCATTTTTTATGAAAATAGCCATGAGCGACCATTTTCAATAATACTAGAGGCTAAGACCTACAGATTTTTGACCAAGAAATGGTCTCCACCAGAAATCCAAGAATGTGATCTATGGCAAGGAAACATATGTGGGGTGAGGTGTATGAGCCTCTAGTCGATGATCAATGGCCACACAACCCCCATTTTTGTCGAAAATAGCCATGAATGACCATTTTCAAAAATACCAAAGGCTAACACGTACGGATTTTTAACCAAGAAATGGTCTCCACCAGAAATCCAAGAATGTGATCTATGGCAAGGAAACATATGTGGGGTGAGGTGTACGAGCCTCTGGTCGATGATCAATGGCCACACAACCCCCATTTTGCCGAAAATAGCCATGAATGACCATTTTCAATAATACCGAAGGCTAACACGTACGAGTTTTTAACCAAGAAGTGGTTTCCACCAGAAATCCAAGAATGTAATCTATGGCAAGGAAACATATGTGGGGTGAGGTTTATGAGCCTCTAGTCGATGATAAATGGCCACACAACCCCCATTTTTTATGAAAATAGCCATGAGCGACCTTGAAAATAGCCATGAGCGACCATTTTCAATAATACTAGAGGCTAACACCTACGGATTTTAGACCAAGAAATGGTCTCCACCAGAAATCCAAGAATGTGATCTACGACAAGGAAACATATGTGGGGTGAGGTGTATGAGCCTCTGGTCGATGATCAATGGCCACACAACCCCCATTTTTGTCGAAAATAGCCATGAATGACCATTTACAATAATACCGAAGGCTAACACCTACGGATTTTTGACCAAGAAATGGTCTCCACCAGAAATCCAAGAATGTGATCTATGGCAAGGAAACATATGTGGGGTGAGGTGTACGAGCCTCTGGTCGATGATCAATGGCCACACAACCCCCATTTTGCCGAAAATAGCCATGAACGACCATTTTCAATAATACCGAAGGCTAACACATACGAGTTTTTAACCAAGAAATGGTCTCCACCAGAAATCCAAGAATGTGATCTATGGCAAGGAAACATATGTGGGGTGAGGTTTATGAGCCTCTAGTCGATGATAAATGGCCACACAACCCCCATTTTTTATGAAAATAGCCATGAGCGACCATTTTCAATAATACTAGAGGCTAAGACCTACAGATTTTTGACCAAGAAATGGTCTCCACCAGAAATCCAAGAATGTGATCTATGGCAAGGAAACATATGTGGGGTGAGGTGTATGAGCCTCTAGTCGATGATCAATGGCCACACAACCCCCATTTTTGTCGAAAATAGCCATGAATGACCATTTTCAAAAATACCAAAGGCTAACACGTACGGATTTTTAACCAAGAAATGGTCTCCACCAGAAATCCAAGAATGTGATCTATGGCAAGGAAACATATGTGGGGTGAGGTGTACGAGCCTCTGGTCGATGATCAATGGCCACACAACCCCCATTTTGCCGAAAATAGCCATGAATGACCATTTTCAATAATACCGAAGGCTAACACGTACGAGTTTTTAACCAAGAAGTGGTTTCCACCAGAAATCCAAGAATGTAATCTATGGCAAGGAAACATATGTGGGGTGAGGTTTATGAGCCTCTAGTCGATGATAAATGGCCACACAACCCCCATTTTTTATGAAAATAGCCATGAGCGACCTTGAAAATAGCCATGAGCGACCATTTTCAATAATACTAGAGGCTAACACCTACGGATTTTAGACCAAGAAATGGTCTCCACCAGAAATCCAAGAATGTGATCTACGACAAGGAAACATATGTGGGGTGAGGTGTATGAGCCTCTGGTCGATGATCAATGGCCACACAACCCCCATTTTTGTCGAAAATAGCCATGAATGACCATTTACAATAATACCGAAGGCTAACACCTACGGATTTTTGACCAAGAAATGGTCTCCACCAGAAATCCAAGAATGTGATCTATGGCAAGGAAACATATGTGGGGTGAGGTGTACGAGCCTCTGGTCGATGATCAATGGCCACACAACCCCTATTTTGCCGAAAATAGCCATGAACGACCATTTTCAATAATACCGAAGGCTAACACGTACGAGTTTTTAACCAAGAAATGGTCTCCACCAGAAATCCAAGAATGTGAACTATGGCAAGGAAACATATGTGGGGTGAGGTTTATGAGCCTCTAGTCGATGATAAATGGCCACACAACCCCCATTTTTTATGAAAATAGCCATGAGCGACCATTTTCAATAATACTAGAGGCTAAGACCTACGGATTTTTGACCAAGAAATGGTCTCCACCAGAAATCCAAGAATGTGATCTATGGCAAGGAAACATATGTGGGGTGAGGTGTATGAGCCTCTAGTCGATGATCAATGGCCACACAACCCCCATTTTTGTCGAAAATAGCCATGAATGACCATTTTCAAAAATACCAAAGGCTAACACGTACGGATTTTTAACCAAGAAATGGTCTCCACCAGAAATCCAAGAATGTGATCTATGGCAAGGAAACATATGTGGGGTGAGGTTTATGAGCCTCTAGTCGATGATAAATGGCCACACAACCCCCATTTTTTATGAAAATAGCCATGAGCGACCATTTTCAATAATACTAGAGGCTAAGACCTACGGATTTTTGACCAAGAAATGGTCTCCACCAGAAATCCAAGAATGTGATCTATGGCAAGGAAACATATGTGGGGTGAGGTGTATGAGCCTCTAGTCGATGATCAATGGCCACACAACCCCCATTTTTGTCGAAAATAGCCATGAATGACCATTTTCAAAAATACCAAAGGCTAACACGTACGGATTTTTAACCAAGAAATGGTCTCCACCAGAAATCCAAGAATGTGATCTATGGCAAGGAAACATATGTGGGGTGAGGTGTACGAGCCTCTGGTCGATGATCAATGGCCACACAACCCCCATTTTGCCGAAAATAGCCATGAATGACCATTTTCAATAATACCGAAGGCTAACACGTACGAGTTTTTAACCAAGAAGTGGTTTCCACCAGAAATCCAAGAATGTAATCTATGGCAAGGAAACATATGTGGGGTGAGGTTTATGAGCCTCTAGTCGATGATAAATGGCCACACAACCCCCATTTTTTATGAAAATAGCCATGAGCGACCTTGAAAATAGCCATGAGCGACCATTTTCAATAATACTAGAGGCTAACACCTACGGATTTTAGACCAAGAAATGGTCTCCACCAGAAATCCAAGAATGTGATCTACGACAAGGAAACATATGTGGGGTGAGGTGTATGAGCCTCTGGTCGATGATCAATGGCCACACAACCCCCATTTTTGTCGAAAATAGCCATGAATGACCATTTACAATAATACCGAAGGCTAACACCTACGGATTTTTGACCAAGAAATGGTCTCCACCAGAAATCCAAGAATGTGATCTATGGCAAGGAAACATATGTGGGGTGAGGTGTACGAGCCTCTGGTCGATGATCAATGGCCACACAACCCCTATTTTGCCGAAAATAGCCATGAACGACCATTTTCAATAATACCGAAGGATAACACGTACGAGTTTTTAACCAAGAAATGGTCTCCACCAGAAATCCAAGAATGTGAACTATGGCAAGGAAACATATGTGGGGTGAGGTTTATGAGCCTCTAGTCGATGATAAATGGCCACACAACCCCCATTTTTTATGAAAATAGCCATGAGCGACCATTTTCAATAATACTAGAGGCTAAGACCTACGGATTTTTGACCAAGAAATGGTCTCCACCAGAAATCCAAGAATGTGATCTATGGCAAGGAAACATATGTGGGGTGAGGTGTATGAGCCTCTAGTCGATGATCAATGGCCACACAACCCCCATTTTTGTCGAAAATAGCCATGAATGACCATTTTCAAAAATACCAAAGGCTAACACGTACGGATTTTTAACCAAGAAATGGTCTCCACCAGAAATCCAAGAATGTGATCTATGGCAAGGAAACATATGTGGGGTGAGGTTTATGAGCCTCTAGTCGATGATAAATG
>NW_023367176.1:0-47425 GCF_902167145.1 Zea mays
GAAGCTGCAGGCGCTGGAGAACATTCGCACGACGACGCCGAGGAGAAGTGAAGAACCTTTGTTTGACCATGCATCCATTCCAGTCCAGGCAAGTGGAGATGTGCCCGTGCTGGTCTGCTGAGACAAAAAAAAATTAGGTGGGGCAGCTGGCTGGCCTTGTGGTGGCCAATATCCCCTTTGTCTGCTGCTCCTACATGATTTCTGTGCGATCTACCCAAGCTGGTCGGGAATGGTCATGCGGAAACAACGATCTGCACCGAACTATCCATCCATCTCATACGTACAATTAACCCGGATAAGGTCAATCTCACATCTCAAGATACTCAGCTCTGAGGGGCATGGGTTTCATAACTACTAGGAGAAATCTTCTGAATTGGAATGTAAGGTAATTTCGGTCAGTAAAAAAGGAGTAGGTTTAAGACGTTTTAAACGCGAGAACGCAGAACTGGATACACTGGCAAAAAAAGTCAATACAGGTAAGACTTTCGAAAGTGCTTGACTAATGACAGTTTTTCCCGCACCCAAATGCTCCAGGAATAGCACACATGTCCCTCCAAGCACCGAGCCCGGGAAACAATGCGTCGAGCACGTGCTGAAACCAGTTACAGAAGATGTTGAGATTTGCTTCACCTGGAGCATGGTAAATTGCCTTTTTTTCTATGCCCTGAGATTCCAATTCCAGTACTGTATCCTGCGTTTGTAGCAAACACGACAGCAGAAGACGGATCAACCAAATTTGAGCAAAAAATAAATTAAATTGTAGCAGAAAAGGGCTTAATATATACTAACCTGCAAATTGTACTGACCAGCAGCATATGGGCAATGCAGCTTATTTTCCCCCATAGAACCAGGAGGAAGGGCAACATGGTGTTGCATCGGTGTATTCTTAAATACAGTCTGCAAGATAATCGTCGATATGATTGTGCGTGTTAGGCATTGCGTCACTGGACAGAGTAATCAGAAAACTTCAGCAATATAATTTAATAAATTAAAAACAGGAAACTAATTTCTTTGTACTCACAGCATATAGATCACCATTCATCACTCGTGATGGCATCTCCTACGCAGTGGCCAAGCTAGAGCAAACCATAGGAGGGTGACAAATGCCTTGAGAGCGCATAATAGTAACTTATAGATGATGCATATCTGGTGAAAAATTAGTCTATATTACTAATTTTTCAAATTTTCGTGGGTGCATAATAATTACTTATAGATGATGCATATCTGGTGAAAAATTGGTCGATATCACTAATTTTTCAAAGTTTCATATACGCCCCTGCTCCTACGCCTGAAATAAATGACTAAAATTAGTGCTCTTTTTGTACATGAAAAAACTTGAAAACGAAGTACGTAGGTGTCGTGCTTAGATCTTAGAGAAACTCCAATAGTTTTCTAAAACAACTCTCTAAATCTTAGCTTGTGTGAACCCTCAGCAAAAAGACTTGGTGATATGGTTCATCTTGTCTGATATGCATATAAAATAACCCACAAAGCTTCAGGAATATAAAATCAACGTAATATGTTCTTTATATCTTCCTTACATTATTTTTTTAATATATGTCGTTGGGTCACCCTCTAACTTCTGCATCCAGCAGGTTTTGGTTTAGCTTCTCATCTCGGCGTTCTTGCAGACATTCCTACTATTGGAGTTGGAAAAAATGTAGGTTACTTCACTGCAGTAGTGCAGTTTCAACTCACAAGTAGATCTATAAATATCCAGCTGTTGAGAATATTGTCACCGAATTCAATTTCTCAGTGTTCCCCTTCTTTCAGAGAAGACTAATCCCAACGTTTCAACTGCATAGCTACATCAGGTAGATGGCCTTAACCAATCAGAAGTTAGAAGACTGCTCGGATCAAAAGAGAACTGCAACAGGGAACTGGTTTTGTTGACGGGACAGTCTGGGACAAAATGGGGCATGGTAATATTGTCGTAGTCGAGTTTTCAGAATCAGAAACAAATATGTAACATGATAGAATTGTCACTTGCGAGGTTGCCGCACCGTAGTTTGTAAAACAGACCGATGATTTCTCTGAATTTGTAAAACATCACCAGGCAAATAACCGACAGCAGTTAATGGCGGCGTCGGCCCAACTGAGCCCGCATCAGAGGACGCGCAGAAATCGCCTCCTGATTTTGTGCGTGGTTGTTTGGGCGGGGCGTGCAATTCCCCGATTCGAGCGGAACTCCTCCCATCCGATCCGGCGGCGGAGGACAATATAAAAGCGAGCCAATCGGCGTCTAGCTGTAGCACCTCTGCGTCCTCAAGATTAGAGATCCATTAGCTGTAGCACCTCTGCCTCCCACGAATCGATTCGACGACATCTTGCTGGTGAGCTATCCCCAATGTACAAAATACCTGTTTTGCTTAGATTTTATACTTACGCTTGCGATTTTGAATCATGGCAGCAGGTACAACCTACCATCATGGTGGGCATGCTATTGAACGCCGGCCGCAGCAATGGCCGCGGCGGCAGGAGGACTAGCATCCAGTCACCACCGCAGGTCCTCTCCTCTGTTCCCTTACTCGTCTACGAGTACGAGGATCCCGCCGTTGTTCATCCAGCAGGCTCTACTCCTACCGCTGCCGCAAAGATGCTCATGTACAGCCTGCCTGAGCGGAGCATCGTCTACACGCACGACAGCAGGCCTCAGGCCATGGAGGGCAACTTCTTCAGCACGCCTCAAGGCTGGCTGGTCATCCTTGGACAAGTGACGTCGGAGGCCTCCATGTGGCATCCGCTCACCGGAGAGACCATCACCCTCCCACCCATACACGACGACCACTACATCCCCACCAACTGCAAGTGCCTGCTCACCCACAACTCCGCCGCCCACCCGGACTGCGCCGTGGTGCTCCTCGACGTCGCCGATCCTCTCATGTGGTTCTGCCGTGTCAATGGCGGGGCTGACCGGAGGTGGGGACAGCACACCTACGACATTGGCAACTACGAGTTCCTCGATGAGTTCCGCACCCCCTCTACGCCCACCAAGAAAGTCATCGGAAGCGTCGCCGCGCTTAAAGGGAAGCTGCATTTTTGCTTCATGGAATCGCACCAAAACAAGATGTGCGTCGTTAACTTAGATTTCCCGTCCGATCATGGCCACCCTCCCACAGCAGAGTTCCACGAGTTTGATGTCTCCCCAGAGTTCGGCATCAAGTTTCCTGACGGCATCTGCTCCATCCACTTGGTAGAGTCCATGGACGAGCTTTTTGCCGTCTGCGTCTTCTATGTCGGTTTTGATCCCACCAACGTCAGTGCTGCTCGAATCTTCAAGATGGAGGACTCCTGCGGCGAGGAAACCGTGGCCTGGCACCGGGTGGATGATATCGGTGACAGGGCTTTTCTCTTGACCGGCACCAACATGGCAACTTGGTGCTCTGCAAGCACCAATAACCTCAAAGGCAGCACCCTCTATTTCTTCTTAGACTTCTTACTTGGCGACAGGGATCTATACATCTATGATGTCCAGGAGCAGTCCATGGAGACTGTCCAGGTTCACGACCAGCTAGATTCTAAGGTCGTGCACACAGAACCATACTGGATTAATGTACCTCCGTTTTAGTATTAGCCCATTACATTATATTCTACTATTTTAGTTAATATAGCTTCCTGCTACTCTTTTAGTTAATATTGATTCAGTAAAAATAAATAAATAATTTGCTCCGGTTTTGCCACTATTCTTTCGTGTATGGATGGCTGAGTTGGATGACCTGAATGCATGTATGCATGATTCAGCCAGCCTACAAGGATTATATGCATCAGAAGTAGGGTTGCACTTCTAATGAGGCAGGCCTTGATATATGCATGATTCTACCTGCAGAAGCTCCAAAAACAACGGCAGTGACAAGGCTTCCTGTTTCCTGAAGCAACTTTTACAAACTGGGATCCTGACCATCTTGCTTGCTGTTATGCTGTAGTCCAGTTTTCAGAACATTAAGCGACTCTTTTTTTCTGTACAGTTTTCTATAACAGTAGTTGAAACATGTGATAGAATTCTCGGTTTTGTCACCCGCGAGAGGTTACCGTCGTTTGTAAAAACAGAAAAATCTTTGAGAGAGATTCATGATTATCTATAAGCCTTTTTAATCTCCATTATTAAATTATTACTAGATGCTTGAGGATCGTCTCAAAATAGTTTGATTTATTTCTGTAACATATACGATATCATGCGGACTATTGCACATAAAAAATTGAGCCAAAAACTCAAGATACGCACGAGTAGAGATAAAAAAATGAAGGTTTGATTTAAATTATTACTAGATGTTTGATTTATTTTAATCCAAGCAGGCTCCTTTCGCGCATTCGCTGGGCTCTGGCCTCTGGCAAAGCTACGAGCCCGCCTCTTCGCCCTTTTCTGCTCGCTTTCGCTTCGCCGTTCCAACGCGCTCACGGAAAATAAAGGCCAAGAAGGTGATGGTAGTGGAGTAAAAACACGCGGGGGGAGAGCGACAAGGTTGGTAGAGGACGCGCACCCGGGGTGGAGTGGAGAGCAACAGGAGCTCCTGCGGCGAATTCGGGCCCCGAGTATGCCGGTTCAGGCGGCCGCCGGTGGAATTGTGCCAGTCGAGGTGGCCTGCTGGTGCGGCGGGAGTTTGCGAGTAGGGCGGTTCCGGTTTTGAGTGAGCAAAGGTGTTGTTGGGGGCGTGGATCTGGCCGGCGGCGGGCGATGGGAAGGAGGGACTAGGGCTCGATTGGAGGGAAAGGCGTGATCCATGGGCGGATGCTTCTCGCAGGAGGAGCACCGGCTCCAGAGCAGGCCAGGTTCGTGCTCTTTGCTTGTCCTAGTCCCCTCTCATGTCAGTGCGCGATGGGTCGCGCGTTTGAGGAGCGTGCGACCTCGCTGGCGTCGTACTCGCCCCCGCCCATTTTGGTGGAGTCGCCTCAAGGGGGAACAATAGATTTTGATTGTTTGGAATAGCCGACTGTAGCATGTTGCTGTTTCTGCTTGTGAGTTCATGTAAAAAGTGATGAGATGTGCCATGCATAGCCTTTTTGGCCCAAAAATTTTCCTGTCCAATGTTGTAGTTTCGTGCACAGCTCCACGTCCATACTATCGCACATTCCCGCATGTGTGTGGGCCTCACCGGTCATGGCCGGTGCGAGGAGAAGGGCACCTTGGATCTAAACGACGGAGCCTAGGGCGACCATGCTCGGCCATGACCATGGCCGGTGCGAGGAGAAGGGCATCGTGGGTGATGTTGTCGCCCACGATGAAGACACTTACAAAGTCAGGCACGGTCCAAACATCCATGTTGCTATCATGTTACTCTATAATATCTAGCTACCTACTCAAACGCTAAACCCATCAAGCTGCACCATAAGGGACATGCTCCCACGGCCTAGGCAGACCGTGCCAGTGGAATTACACGAGAGGTCACCGTTGTCGACGTCATAGCCAAACGCGATGTCGCCGACAAAGATGCTGGGCACACTAGGGCTAGAGGAGCAGAACATGAGCATCTCCTTTCTCATCACGCCAGTCGAGTTGATGTCGTCGCCATAAGCTTAGAGGTACCTACAGGTGAGCTACTGTGATGCAATTATGCCTACTCTAGATGGATAGGAGAGGATCGGTCAGGTTAGATAGGGCCTCTCGGGGCTAGACGATCGTACCATCGCTCCATACATGTGTCCACTATTGTCCCATTCTACACAACATGACAAAGGCAGGACCTGCCCTTTTTCTCCAGCAAGCCCCATGCTCCTCTAAATCTAGGACAAATGTAGCACCACCACCCTTGTACGAGAGACAAAGGAAAACCCGACGAATGGGCTACGAGGAACAAGGGTTGGCAAAAGTAGAGGGTACGAACGAAACTTCCATAGCATCGACCCATCCCGAAAACTTGCAGACGACACTATGCTACCAACTGCATGGTGCCCTTCGGTCAAGATCGGATACCCTCGGGATACGAAGCCCTGTTCTCGCGTAAGCAACAGAGAGTATTCTGATCTAAAAGTGCAACGACAAGTACGATGGCAAGTACAACTCACAATATCGACGCATTGCAAGATCTCATCAACGAAAGACCCTTTCTTTTTTACCTTTTACGTGTTCCTTGTAAGAGCTCTGTTCCTTGTAAGAGATCCTTTCTTGAGCTTTAAAAGGAAGGATCGATCTCAACCACAAGGGAGGATGTGAGACAAAAAAAGAGAGGAGTGAAAGTCACCTAGAGGGGGTGAATAGGGTGAATCTGAAATTTACAAACTTAATCACAACTACAAGTCGAGTTAGTGTTAGAAATAGAAACGAATCCGAGAGAGAGGGCGCAAAACAAATCGTGAGCGAATAAGAAGTGAGACACAAGGATTTGTTTTACCGAGGTTCGGTTCTCGCAAACCTACTCCCCGTTGAGGTGGTCACAAAGACCGGGTCTCTTTCAACCCTTTCCCTCTCTCAAATGGTCCCTCGGACCGAGTGAGCTTCTCTTCTCAATCAAACGGGAACAAACTTCCCCGCAAGGACCACCACACAATTGGTGTCTCTTGCCTTGGTTACAATTGAGTTGATCGCAAGAAAGAATGAGAGAAAGAAGCAATCCAAGCGCAAGAGCTCAAAAGAACACAACAAATCTCTCTCTCTAATCACTAGAGCTTTGTGTGGAGTTGGGAGAGGATTTGATCTATTTGGTTGTGTCTAGAATTGAATGCTAGAGCTCTTGTAAGTAGTTGGAAGGTGGAAAACTTGGATGACTTGAATGTGGGGGTGGTTGGGGTATTTATAGCCCCAACCACCAAACTTGATCGTTGGTGGAGGCTGCTGCCGACGGGCGCACCGGACAGTCCGGTGCGCCACCGGACACTGTCCGGTGCGTGAGCCACGTCACCAGGCCGTTGGGTTCCGACCGTTGGAGCTCTGTCTTGTGGGCCCGCCTGGCTGTCCGGTGGTGCACCGGACAGGCCCTGTAGGCTGTCCGGTGTGCCACCCATGCGTGCTCTGCTCCTCTGCGCGCGCAGGCACGCATTTAATGCGTTGCAGTCGACCGTTGCGCGCGAAGTAGTCGTTGCTCCGGTGTCACTGAGAGCACCTAGAGGGGGGGGGTGAATAGGTGATCCTGTAAAACTTGAACTTAATGCCACAAAAACTTGGTTAAGCGTTAGCACAGTATTGCCAAGTGGCTAGAGAAGAGTCTTAGCGAAACACAATAACCACAAGAGAATCAACACAGATAGACACAGTGGTTTATCCCGTGGTTCGGCCAAGTACAACACTTGCCTACTTCCACGTTGTGGCGTCCCAACGGACGAGGGTTGCAATCAACCCCTCTCAAGCGGTCCAAAGACCCACTTGAATACCACGGTGTTTGCTTTTCTTTTCTATATCCCGTTCACGAGGAATCTCCACAACTTGGAGTCTCCCGCCCTTACAAAGATGTTCACAAAGAAACACGGAGTAAGGGAGGGATTAGCAACTCACACAGGACACAAAGATCACAGCAAATACGCACACACAAGACCCAGACTTAAGCTCAAAAGACTAGCACACTAGAACGGAGCTTAAATCACTAGAATGTCGAACAAGTGCGCAAGAATGGAGTGTGAGTGATCAAGAGTGCTCAAGGAATGCTTGGTATTTCCCTCCATGCGCCTAGGGGTCCCTTTTATAGCCCCAAGGCAGCTAGGAGCCGTTGAGAGCAATTCGGGAAGGCAATTCTTGCCTTCTGTCGCCTAGCGCACCGGACAGTCCGGTGCACCACCGGACACTGTCCGGTGCGGATTTCCTTCCTTATTTGGCGAAGCCGACCGTTGGCAGCCTTGGAGCCGTTGGCGCACCGGACAGTCCGGTGCCCCCTCCCGACCGTTGGCTCGGCCACGTGTCTCGCGCGGATCGCGCAGCCGACCGTTGGCCCGGCCGACCGTTGGCTCACCGGACAGTCCAGTGAATTATAGCCGTACGCCGTTAATTTATTTCCGAGAGCGGCAAGTTCGCTTGAGCCAGCCTGGCACACCGGACATTGTCCGGTGCACCCAGATAGAGCTAGCTTTGGCTGAACAAGGCCATCTCTTCTCCAATTCGATTTCTCCTGTTTCCAGCACTTAGACACAATACATTAGTCACTAAAACAATGTACTAAGTCTGAGAAACATACCTTTATACTTGATTTGTACTTTGTCCACCATTTGACACTTAGGCACTTGTGTTGGACACTAAATCACCAAAACACTTAGAAATGGCCCAAGGGCACATTTCCCTTTCAATCTCCCCCTTTTTGGTGATTAATGCCAACACAACATAAAGCAAGTAGAACAAGTACAAAATCAATTCAAATAAGAACTCAAATTTGTTTTGAATCAAATTTGGCATATATGGATCATTCTTTGCCACCACTTGGTTTGTTTTTGCAAATCAAACTCAATTTCCTATCTCTAAGTCAAACGCACATGTTGAAACATAAAGAGAGATATTTCACGAAAAATTGATCAAGGATTCAAAAACTCCCCCTTTTTACCATAATTAAACCTTCTCCCCATAGGAGACCAACTTTCGACAATAAGAGCAATTAAGAGTATTTTGACAAACAAAAACTCTAACTCTATTATTTTCAAAATTCACAAGTGGTAGCCGATCCATTTATTGCTTTGGCCTTATTTTCTCCCCCTTTGGCATCAAGCACCAAAACGGGATCAATTTTGGCCCTTTAACCCCATTGCCTCACCAAAAATCTTCAACTAAGAGTAAAAGGCAATAAGAGTACTAAGATGAACTTAGAAGAAGTTACTCGTTCATCGGAGTGCAGTGGACGTCTTGCATGGTCCAAGTTCACCTTTTCCCTTTCAATCTCCTTTGAGACTAAATTAAGCAAACTCAAGCACACAGTTAGTCTCAAAGGGTCAAGTTGTAGCACATCTCCCCCTAAATTTGTGCATCACTTGCAAATGGACTTGTAAGGTCCGGGGAGTGCTTGTACAACTTGAGCACCATAAATAAACAACAAAATGCATAAGGAACATGATCAAAGGCATAAACACATGTATGCTATAAATCAATCCAAGTTCCGCGAATCTAAGACATTTAGCTCACTACGCAACTTGCAAAAGGTCTGCTCATCTAAAGGCTTGGTAAAGATATCGGCTAGCTGGTTCTCGGAGCTAACATGAAACACTTCGATATCTCCCTTTTGCTGGTGGTCTCTCAAAAAGTGATGTCGGATGTCTATGTGCTTTGTGTGGCTGTGTTCAACAGGATTATCCGCCATGCGGATAGCACTCTCATCTGTACTAACTATTAAGACTGGACTGTAGACTGCCCCCGCCTAAACTTCCCGCCGCGACCCCCGCCAACCGCCTGTCGCGACCCGTACGCCGCGACCCTCGCCCGCCGCCAACCGCCCGCTAGCTCGGGGCTGGAGGTTGCGGCCCAGGGAGCTGCCCTCCCCACCGGACGCGCCGCCCCGTGGCCCAACGTGCGTCGCCGGGCGCGGGGAGAACGCCAGTGCCGCCCTGCTCAACCTCGTCGGCGCCCAGGTCTTCTTCCTCCCAGACGACTGCGTCTCCTTCCGTCAACCGTCAGTGCCTCTGTAGCCGCGGGTGCGGCCCCCTAGCTCGCCCCCACGCCGACGCGGGCGCAACCTCCAGCCCCATTTTCATCTCCTACCTCGCGCTCCCTAGATCCAACGCGTCGCCACCGTCCAGGGGCCGCCACGACGCCCGAATCCCCTGTCGGCGCGGCCGCCCCACCCCTCCGGTGACCACGCCGTCGACCTCGGATCTGGCATGGCGCCCCTCCTCTCCTTGGCGACGCCGTTACCCCCCCCCCCCCACACACACACGGCATCGAACGCCTTGGCGACCTGCTCGACCACGGCTGGGCGTGGCCCGATCGCCAGTTCACAGCAGCCGGATTCGACGATGTCGTCCTCCTGTGGGAGGGAGACGACGAGCCGACGGGGGCGGTGAGGGCGAGGAGGATGGGGCCAAGAGGAGGACAGACCGGATTACCGGACTCGACGCCGCTTCCCCCTGCGCGCATCGCGCCTGCTCTCCCGAGCCTGCCCCCCGACGCACCGACGCGCAATCGCGCGACCCCCAAGGCCGATGTTTCGTGGCTACAGAGGTGGGCGCCCTACGACCTCGACCCCTCCCATCCTACGGCAGCTCTGGCCCCCATCCCGTTCCTGACCAAGTCCATCGACCGCATCGGCCACCGCCTCTGCAACCTCGCCCTCAATCCTGAAGTTGACAAATTTGTGAAGCATGGAATCCACAAGTGCCACCCTCAGTCCTGTTGTAGAAACAAGAAATGGTCATACTACACTGTTGAATGTTGATGGAAGCAAAATCACAGCGTTCACAAGGTAATGTTGCTAGCCATGCTGTTGGGTTATCTGAATCCTCCAGCCAGCCCACCGTTTCTACTGTTTGCAAGCCAACAGCCGGCCATATTTGTGCTGATGAGGATACGAGGCAGAGGTCTTGTGATACTAATGAATCTTGCGGTGCATTACCAAGTTCCTCCAATCCTACA
Source organism: Zea mays (assembly GCF_902167145.1). Classification (NCBI taxonomy): domain Eukaryota; kingdom Viridiplantae; phylum Streptophyta; class Magnoliopsida; order Poales; family Poaceae; genus Zea; species Zea mays. The sequence goes on from NW_023367176.1 coordinate 10,472, forward strand.
GTTGAACCTTTGCCTTCAAATTCTCTGGGGAATGCTATTGTTGATGGTATGTCACAAGGAAGTGCTGAAATGGACTGTTCAGATGATGATGTTAATACTGTTTCACGAATTCCAACTACCAGTGGAGCAAGGGCCTCCTGTGAATCCCTGCCGGTCTTGGAGGAATCCTTCTCGTATTGCTCGATGTAGACACGGATGGTGGCACCAACAGAACCGGTTCCGGAGAGACGGAACACCTAGAACGCCAAAAATCCATGTTAGCTCACCAGCACAACTTGTGGCCAGTATGATATAGTCAGATATCTCAAATATATCCATGACCAAGGCTCAGACTTATCATGTACTGACTGATAATATTGCAAAAAAAAAGATGTACAGTTGACCGCGGAACAAGGTTTTCACCCCAGACCCTTTGTTTTGGTTCAAGACATAAAATAGAGGATATCTGAAACAATACAGGTCTACATACCAGTCGTGAACCATCTCCGAAGAGGTATCGGATGCCCTGGTTCTTGGACACAGAGCCATCAACATGATCCTTGTACTCAAACTCGACAGCTGCAACTACTTCAGAAACATCAGACCGGATCTCCTTGATCAACCTGACAAAGAGATACTTTAGACATGGTTCTAAAAAGTTCAAGTTTGCGATTGCTTGAATTGATATATACACAGGAGTACTATCATAATTTTTTGAAGTTGATATATACACGGGAGTACTTGGACATGGTTCTAAAAAGTTCAGGTTTGAGATTCATGTACATTTGAAAAAGTTCCACTTACTTGTTAACATCAGAAAGTGATGACTGCATGCTTACTAGGTTTGCCATCAGCTCCTTAGCAGCCCCAGCATCGACATTCTTCATAAACAAACTAATGTATTTAGAATGATATATATCTGAAACATGTGGTACATATATGCAAGGCACATGTGAAAAAAAGGAAGTACCTCATAGTCATATCGTGAGTAATAATGGCGACCATATGTGGCCCAATGCTGACGGACAATATCTTCAACAGTGACAAGCTTATCTCCTCCAAGGTTGTCCTTATTCTTGAAAGCAATAATAGAAAGCCATGCAAGCACAGCCCAGATGCCATCTTTCTCACGAATGTGGTCAGACCCTAGCCAAAGTAGTACATATAAACATCTCAATAATGTATATACCAAATACCAACAAGTCCTTGATTTTACTATGGGTTGGATTCATGACCACCAACTCAATAAAAGGGCGAGAGAGCTCACTGTCAGAACACAAGAAGTGATTTGCCCCATTCATATACCACATGATAACACAATTTACCCATCTAACATGACAATACAAGAGGTGGTGACATGTTTACTATGTGATTGGCATGTATAGAAATGATAGCCAGAAGCCAAATATTACCAGTGCCAAAGCTTTCTTCACCACAGATTGAGCACATTCCAGCATCCATCAAATTCCCAAAAAAATTCCACCCAGTAGGCACCTGAAACATGTTTTTTATGTTAGATTTATCTGGCATTCAAAATCTTGCAAACCAAAGTTTTAACACTTTACCTCAAAGAACTTGAGATTCAAATTCTTTGCAACAACATCAAGGGCAGCTGATGTTGGCATGCTCCTGCATTTACAACATTGGATTGTCGTAAGTAGCCTATCAGTGCATAGAGAATTTTTAAATGCATCTAAGGTCAGATAGCTGCATACAAGTGGGGATCAAAAGGTTGGCATTAGCAGAAACTGTGTTCCAGATGGTATTATTGCTGATATGTTAAGCAGATTTATTGAGCAGAACGCTGCCGAACTTAAACAGATGCAGAACCAATGTAGAGGGAAACATGCATTTTTATTGCAGACTGCAGTGGTGCTTACCGCTTGGTGCCTACAGTGAGAGTTCTTACAATAAAAATATATCTAGATGTTATATTAGCAGCACAATATGGAGGAGAGCTTTTTACCTGGCAACTCCCTTCAGGCCAGAAGCAAAGTAAGGAATTGATTGAACAGCATTGGCCGCGATAATGGCAACAGAGTCTGATGGTGTCACAAAGAATCTATAACAAGGCAAAGGGGAAGCATCATGAATTCCTTGAGCTTATCTAGAATCCAAAACAAATTTTCTACATAATAAGATACTTGTACAGATCATACCTTTTACCCAGAATCATGTTGCGGTCAGCATCTCCATCAGCTGCAGCACCAAATTCAGGAGGTTCAACATTTGAGGATGACTTTCCAAGACCCATCCGTTCAACCAACTCTTTTGCATAGGTGAGGTTAGGATCCGGATGACCACCTCCAAAGTCCTCCTGCAAAAACAAAAGTGATGAATTCCCAAGCCATATTTTAAGTAGAAACTTGTGACAATAGAAAAACTCATTACTTTTGGGACACAATTCAACAGTGAGCTTTCATCAGCACCAAGCTCTTCCACAAAGATGTGTTTGGCATAAGCTCCAGCAACACCATGGAGCACATCATAACTGTAAGTGCAAAGAAAGATTTTGGATGTGTTACAATAATACTATTACGGTAATGTTAACATGGTTGCAGTCATAGATGAATACCAGAATGTAAACTTTGGGAGGTCAGCAGCTTTTTTATTGCTTCGAAGTCAAAAATTGTCCTGAAATTGATGGTGGTAATTAAATCATTAAGTTCCCTTGCTACATAACATGATCCAAGTAACAAGTAATGATATAAAGCATGGAATCCTCACTTCAATGAAACGAAACAGGAAAGAACAAGCTACTCACTTCATTAACTTTATGTAATTTACACTAGAGTCAAAGACATCCACATCAAAGGGGCCTTCGGGTCCACTGAAACTGGTGACACCGACAACAGAAATATCAACCTGCAGTAGTAAAGTGGGAGAAAATGAATATTCCACTAACCTGTCAAAGAAACAGAGAAAATACTTGGCAGGTTGGCACTGAATCATACATCTGGAAGGTCTTCAGAGATGAGGTATTCAGAGATTGTCGTTGTATTAGAGAAAATCTTGTCGGTAACGGATTCAGGGGCAGGTCCACCATTTCCCATATTGTATTTGATACCGAAGTCCTGGAAAGTTCAGTGAGGCGTATTCAATAACATAGAGCATGTGTGGCACTTGATTTGCAACAAAGATACTAGCAGTAAACTTGGTACCTCCTTAGGACCACCTGGGTTATGGCTCGCTGTCAAGATGAAGGCACCAGTAGCCTTTGATCCCTTTTGTTCATGTGTTTATAAACCAACAGTCAGGTTATTCATTAGACATTATAAAGGAATAACAAGTAAATATTCATACTGCTAAAGACTGTCCTTCATTAAGAAATCAAACTTACATCTGCACCAATTCTTTCACGGATGACAGCAGATACAACAGGAGTAGACATGAGACTGTTTTGTCCAACCCAAACACGTCTTACTCCATTGGCAGCAGCCATTTTTGTTATGATCTGTAACAAGCAAAATCAATGGGATTCTATGTAGCTCATGAACACCAAGTCTATTAAAAAACTCAACCTCAGGGAGAAGACAACAATGTTACATCTGCATCGGAATTTAAGTCTACAATAGCTACTATCAAAGCAGTATAAAAATTATAAAATGGGGTTAGAAAATATATAAGGGAGATGGTACTGTTCTAAATCACCTGAACAACATCTTTTGAGAAATAGCGGCCATCACCAGAGACAACAATGGTTGCACCTATAAGAAAGGAAAGGAGACATGACTAATTAGCAACAACTGCAGAGAGAGAACGGAGGTCATAAAAAATGGTCTCCAACAATATCCATTTACAAACATAGTTGTTTCATAAACTAAATTATTTGAAAGGAATCAAAGTTATATGATATGATCATTTTAGAATTTGCATGATTAAGAGAGCTGACACAATTAGATAAGGACATGAACACATATGAAATTTTACCAGTTATATTTACCAGTCATCCATGAAAATTTAAAATGACAAAGATGTCATATATAGAAAGGAAAAAAACAAGAAACTACCAATATACTCACTATCGGAAACTTCACACAAACAACATCATACCCCATACATCAACTTCATTCTTCAACTCCATATTAACTGTACTGCCATGAGGCCTTGACACCAAGACTACGGCCCCATCACACACTGTGACCCCACATGACAGTTATTTGTGCCCCAACGACCAGTCAAACCCAAGAGTCCACGGCCACGCACCGACTCTTAGAGACGAAAGTCTTGAGCCATCCCATCCGTCCACTCATCCTACCAACGGCGCGGATCCCTCCTCTCTCGACGCCAGCCAGATCCGCCCTCCACTCAGGGAAAAAATTCCCGTCTTCTCCACTCCACCAGTCCACCTGCATCCGTCCACCTGCTATCACATGGTACCACATCGCTCGCTGAATGATGACGAGCGACCGAGCAAGCTATAAAAAAGAGGTCGGACTTATTTTCAACTCATAACTTTATTTTGGTCTTTTGGCTGAGATAAAATGTAATATTTGTTCTCACCAATTTATTATCTGATATGCGAATCATGTTCACTTCGATACTAAATTTATTTTTTTATAAATATCAAATATGATTGTGTGTCGTCGCAGCGTACGAGTGCTGTAGTAGTAAGAGATTAAAGATCACATCTCTTTTCTACTATATTAAAGTACCAGTTTTAACTTTAATACGATTATATGTTTCCTTGTCACGAGCAATTGCGAGAGGTAAAGGTACTTACAGCAAGAGAAATGAATGCATCTCAAATTTAACATACAAAGAATATTGTGTACAAAGAAGTTCACTTCTTAGTCTTTGTATTTGTGATATACACATTATAGTATAATTTGATTTGTTCCAGTTTAGATATGTATTGTTTGGTGGCAAAAAAATAGTGATATATTGAGGTCGATGACAATATGTATTGTTCATTTTCATATAATTGTTGTTCACTAACATTTTATTAATAATTTGTGAGCCATCGCAAATGCATAGACACCTCATATATAGAAATCTGTATGATATTGATGGTCGCAATGTAGTGGTGAAACAAGTAGATTAAAATAATAAAATTTATGTATGACCAAGATCACCAATAAATTATAAAATCTTTTCTCATAACAATATAACACATTTATATATAAGTTATTGTAATATTATATGTTCCCGTTGTAACGCACGGGCACTCACCTAGTTATCACATAGGAGTGAGACTTTGCTCAGATTGTAGCCAAAGTCCCTGAGGGTTTGCCTCATCCAAAGTAGTTGCGCACAACACTGTCCTGTGGCAACGTACTCGGCCTCAGCGGTGGATAGGGCAACGGAGGTTTGTTTCTTAGAATTCCATGACACCAGGGACCTTCCTAAGAATTGACACGTCCCCGATGTACTCTTCCTATCGACCTTACACCCAGCATAGTCGGAGTCTGAATATCCAATCAAGTCAAAGGTAGACCCCTTTGGATACTGAAAGGGAATTAGGCTTACACCTAGTTCCTAAATAATTTTGGTGGTTGAATTGCCCAACACAAATAATTGGACTAACTAGTTTGCTCTAGTGTATAAGTTATACAGGTGCCAAAGGTTCACAACAAGCCAATTAAAAAGACCAATGTTGGGTTCAAAGTAGAGAGCTAAAGGCATCCCGAAAGGCTCCCTGGTCTGGCGCACCGGACTGTCCGGTGCACCAGGGGACTTCGCGCTGAACTTCTCAGCCTCGGGAATTTTCAGAGCCGACGCGCTATAATTCACCAGACTGTCTGGTGTACACCGGACAGTGTCCGGTGCTCCAAGAGGACGCGGCTCTGGAACTTGGCAGCCTCGGGAATTCGCAACGGCTGCTCCGCTATAATTCACGGGACATGTCCGGTGTACACCGGACTGTCCGGTGTAATTGCAGGGCAACGGCTACTTCGGCGCCAACGGCTACCTGCAAGTGCATTAAATGCGCGCCAGCGCGCGCAGAAATCAGGCTCGCCCATGCTGGCGCACCGGACACTCTACAGTACATGTCCGGTGCGCCACCGGACATCCAGGCGGGCCCAGAAGACAGAGCTCCAACGGTCAGAACCCAACGGCTTTGGTGACGTGGCTGGCGCACCGGACATGTCCGGTGTGCACCGGACTGTCCGGTGCACCATGCGACAGACAGCCCCACCAAACGACTAGTTTGGTGGTTGGGGCTATAAATACCCCCCCAACCACCCACCATTCATAGTATCCAAGTTTTCCACTTCTCAACCACTTACAAGAGCTAGGCATTCAATTCTAGACACACCAAAGAGATCAAATCCTCTCCAATTCCACACAAGGCTTTAGTAATTAGCGAGAGAGATTTGTCGTGTTCTTTTGAGCTCTTGCGCTTGGATTGCTTCTTTTCTTTCTCACTTGTTCTTGTGATCAAAACTCCATTGTAATCAAGGCAAGAGGCACCAATTGTGTGGTGGCCCTTGTGGGGAAGTTTTGTTCCCGGTTTTGATTTGAGAAGAGAAGCTCACTCGGTCGGAGGGACCGTTTGAGAGAGGGAAAGGGTTGAAAGAGACCCGGTCTTTGTGACCACCTCAATGGGGAGTAGGTTTGCGAGAACCGAACCTCGGTAAAACAAATCCTTGTGTCACACTCCTTATTTGCTTGAGATTTGTTTTGCACCCTCTCTCGCGAACTCGTTTTTATTTCTAACGCTAACCCGGCTTGTAGTTGTATTTATATTTGTAAATTTCAGTTTCGCCCTATTCACCCCTCTCTAGGCGACTATCAATTGGTATCAGAGCCCGGTGCTTCATTAGAGCCTAACCGCTCGAAGTGATGTCGGGAGATCACGCCAAGAAGGAGATGGAGACCGGCGAAAAGCCCACTACAAGCACGGGAGCACTTCATCGGAAGAGTCCCGCACCAAGAGGAAGGAGAAGAAGAAGGACTCCTCCAAAGGGAAGGAGAAGAGATCTTCTTCACACCACAAAGAGAAGAAGGATAAATCCTCTTCCCACAAGCCGCATCGGAGTGGGGAAAAGAAAAAGAGGATGAGGAAGGTGGTCTACTACGAGACTGATTCTTCATCGGCATCCACCTCCGGCTCCGACGCGGCGTCCGTCACTTCTAAGCGCCAAGAGCGTAAGAAGTATAGTAAGATTCCCCTACGCTACCCTCGCATTTCTAAACATACACCTTTACTTTCCGTCCCATTAGGCAAACCACCAACTTTTGATGGTGAAGATTACGCTAGGTGGAGTGATTTAATGCGATTTCATCTAACCTCGCTCCACAAAAGTATATGGGATGTTGTTGAGTTTGGTGCACAGGTACCATCCGTAGGGGATGAAAACTATGATGAGGATGAAGTAGCCCAAATCGAGCACTTCAACTCCCAAGCCACAACCATACTCCTCGCCTCTCTAAGTAGAGAGGAATATAACAAGCAAGGGTTGAAGAATGCGAAGGAGATTTGGGATCTACTCAAGACCGCGCACGAGGGTGATGAACTCACCAAGATCACCAAGCGGGAAACGATCGAGGGGGAGCTCGGTCGCTTCCGTCTTCGCCAAGGGGAGGAGCCACAAGATATGTACAACCGGCTCAAAACCTTGGTGAACCAAGTGCGCAACCTCGGGAGCAAGAAATGGGATGACCACGAGGTGGTTAAGGTTATTCTTAGATCACTCATCTTCCTTAACCCCACTCAAGTTCAATTAATTCGTGGTAATCCTAGATACACACTAATGACTCCTGAGGAAGTTATCGGGAATTTTGTGAGCTTTGAATGTATGATCAAGGGCTCAAATAAGATCAACGAGCTTGATGATCCCTCCACATCCGAAGCACAACCGGTGGCATTCAAGGCGACGGAGGAGAAGAAGGAGGAGTCTACACCAAGTAGACAACCAATCGACGCTTCAAAGCTCGACAACGAGGAGATGGCTTTAATCATCAAAAGCTTTCGCCAAATCCTCAAGCAACGGAAGGGGAAGGATTACAAATCCCGTTCCAAGAAGGTTTGCTACAAGTGTGGTAAGCCCGGTCACTTTATTGCTAAATGTCCATTATCGAGTGACAGTGACAGGGATAACGACAAGAAGGGCAAGAGGAGAGAGAAGAAGAGGTACCACAAGAAGAGGGGCGGCGATGCCCACGTGTGCCGCGAGTGGGACTCCGACGAGAGCTCCACCGACTCCTCCGACGACGAGGACGCCGCCAACATCGCCGTCACCAAGGGACTCCTCTTCCCCAACGTCGGCCACAAGTGCCTCATGGCAAAGGACGGCAAGAGGAAGAAGGTTAAATCCAAATCATCCACTAAATATGAGTCTTCTAGTGATGATAATGCTAGTGATGAGGAGGATAACTTGCGTACCCTCTTTGCCAATCTTAACATGGAACAAAAGGAAAAAATAAATGAATTAATTAGTGCTATTCATGAAAAGGATGACCTTTTGGATTCCCAAGAGGACTTCCTAATTAAGGAAAATAAGAAACATGTTAAGGTTAAAAATGCTTATGCTCTAGAAATAGAAAAATGTCAAAAACTATCTAGTGAGCTAAGCACATGCCATGACACTATTGCCAACCTTAGAAATGAAAATGCTAATTTGTTAGCTAAGGTTGATTCTCATGTTTGTAATGTTTCAACTTCCAATTCTAGAAATGATAATGATGATTTACTTGCTAGGATTGAAGAATTGAACATTTCACTTGCTAGCCTTAGAAATGAAAATGAAAAATTACTTGCTAAGGCTAAAGATTTTGATGTTTGCAATGCTACTATTTCAGACCTTAGAACTAAGAATGATATGTTACATGCTAAGGTTGTAGAATTAAAATTTTGCAAGCCCTCTACATCTATCGTTGAGCATGTATCTATTTGTACTAGATGTAGAGATGTTGATATTAATGCTATTCATGATCACATGTCTTTAATTAAACAGCAAAATGATCATATAGCAAAATTAGATGCTAAAATTGCCGAGCATAACTTAGAGAATGAAAAATTTAAATTTGTTCATAGTATGCTTTATAATGGAAGACGCCCTGGCATCAAGGATGGCATCGGCTTCCAAAGGGGAGACAATGTCAAACTTAATGCCCCTCCTAAAAGATTGTCTAATTTTGTAAAGGGCAAGGCTCCCATGCCTCAGGATAACGAGGGTTACATTTTGTACCCTGCCGGTTATCCCGAGAGCAAAATTAGGAGGATTCACTCTAGGAAGTCTCACTCTGGCCCTAACCATGCTTTCATGTATAAGGGTGAGACATCTAGCTCTAGGCAACCAACCCATGTTAAGTTGCCTAAGAAGAAAACTCCTAGTGCATCAAATGAGCATGATATTTCTTTTAAAACTTTTGATGCATCATATGTTTTGACTAACAAATCCGGCAAGGTCGTTGCCAAGTATGTTGGGGGCAAACACAAGAGCTCCAAAACTTGTGTTTGGGTTCCCAAAGTTCTTGTTTCTAATGCCAAAGGACCCAAAACCGTTTGGGTACCTAAAGTCAAGAACTAAACTTGTTTTGTAGGTTTATGCATCCGGGGGCTCAAGTTGGATCATCGATAGCGGGTGCACAAACCACATGACAGGGGAGAAAAAGATGTTCTCCTACGAGAAAAATCAGGATCCCCAACGAGCTATTACATTCGGGGATGGAAACCAAGGTTTGGTCAAAGGTTTGGGTAGAATTGCTATATCTCCTGACCATTCTATTTCCAATGTTTTTCTTGTAGATTCATTAGATTACAATTTGCTTTCCGTATCTCAATTATGCAAAATGGGCTACAACTGTCTCTTTACTGACGTAGGTGTCACTGTCTTTAGAAGAAGTGATGATTCAATAGCATTTAAGGGTGTGCTAGAGGGTCAGCTATACTTGGTAGATTTTGATAAAGCTGAACTCGACACATGCTTGATTGCTAAGACTAACATGGGCTGGCTCTGGCATCGCCGACTAGCACATGTTGGGATGAAGAATCTTCATAAGCTTCTAAAGGGAGAGCACATTTTAGGATTAACCAATGTTCATTTTGAAAAAGACAGGGTTTGTAGCGCATGCCAGGCAGGAAAGCAAGTTGGAGCCCATCATCCACACAAGAACATCATGACGACCGACAGGCCGCTTGAGCTACTCCACATGGATCTATTCGGCCCGATTGCTTACATAAGCATCGGCGGGAGTAAGTATTGTCTTGTAATAGTGGATGATTATTCTCGCTTCACTTGGGTGTTCTTTTTGCAGGAAAAATCTCAAACCCAAGAAACCTTAAAGGGATTCTTGAGACGAGCTCAAAACGAGTTCGGCTTAAGGATCAAGAAAATTAGAAGCGACAACGGGACGAAGTTCAAGAACTCTCAAATCGAAGGCTTCCTTGAGGAAGAAGGCATCAAGCATGAGTTCTCTTCTCCCTACACGCCACAACAAAACGGTGTAGTGGAGAGGAAGAATCGAACTCTATTGGACATGGCAAGGACCATGCTTGATGAGTACAAGACTTCGGATCGGTTTTGGGCCGAGGCGATCAACACCGCCTGCTACGCCATCAACCGGTTATATCTACACCGAATCCTCAAGAAGACATCTTATGAACTCCTAACCGGTAAAAAGCCCAATATTTCATATTTTAGAGTCTTTGGTAGCAAATGTTTTATTCTTGTTAAAAGAGGTAGAAAATCTAAATTTGCTCCTAAGACTGTAGAAGGCTTTTTACTAGGATATGATTCAAACACAAGGGCATATAGAGTCTTTAACAAGTCCACTGGACAAGTTGAAGTTTCTTGTGACGTTGTGTTTGATGAGACTAACGGCTCTCAAGTAGAGCAAGTTGATCTTGATGAGATAGGTATTGAAGAGGCTCCGTGCATCGCACTAAGGAACATGTCCATTAGGGATGTGTGTCCTAAGGAATCCGAAGGGCCTCCAAATGTACAAGATCAACCATCCTCCTCCACGCAAGCATCTCCATCGACTCAAAATGAGGATGACGCTCAAGTTGATGAAGTAGAAGATCAAGCAAATGAGCCACCTCAAGATGACGGCAATGATCAAGGGGGAGATGCAAATGATCAAGACAAGGAGGATGAAGAACAAAGACCGCCACACCCAAGAGTCCACCAAGCAATCTAACGAGATCACCCCGTCGACACCATCCTCGGCGACATTCATAAGGTGGTAACTACTAGATCTCGTGTTGCACATTTTTGTGAGCATTACTCTTTTGTTTCCTCTATTGAGCCACACAGGGTAGAGGAAGCACTCCAAGATTTGGATTGGGTGGTGGCGATGCAAGAGGAGCTCAACAACTTCACTAGGAATGAGGTATGGCATTTAGTTCCACGTCCTAATCAAAATGTTGTAGGAACCAAATGGGTCTTCCGCAACAAGCAAGATGAGCATGGTGTGGTGACAAGGAACAAAGCTCGACTTGTGGCCAAGGGATACTCCCAAGTCGAAGGTTTGGATTTCAGTGAAACCTATGCACCCGTAGCTAGGCTTGAGTCAATTCGTATATTATTGGCCTATGCTACTTACCATGGCTTTAAGCTTTATCAAATGGACGTGAAAAGTGCCTTCCTCAATGGACCAATCAAGGAAGAGGTCTATGTTGAGCAACCTCCCGGCTTTGAAGATAGTGAGTATCCTCACCATGTCTATAAACTCTCCAAGGCGCTTTATGGGCTCAAGCAAGCCCCAAGAGCTTGGTATGAATGCCTTAGAGATTTCCTTATCGCTAATGGCTTCAAAGTTGGAAAGGCCGATCCTACTTTATTCACTAAAACTCTTGAAAATGACCTGTTTGTATGCCAAATTTATGTTGATGATATTATATTTGGGTCTACTAACGAGTCTAAATGTGAAGAATTTAGTAGGATCATGACACAAAAGTTCGAGATGTCTATGATGGGGGAGTTGAAGTACTTCTTGGGATTTCAAGTGAAGCAACTCCAAGAGGGCACCTTCATTAGCCAAACGAAGTATACTCAAGACATTCTAAACAAGTTTGGGATGAAGGATGCCAAGCCCATCAAGACACCCATGGGAACTAATGGGCATCTCGACCTCGACACGGGAGGTAAGTCCGTGGATCAAAAGGTATACCGGTCGATGATAGGTTCTTTACTCTATTTATGTGCATCTCGACCGGATATTATGCTTTCCGTATGCATGTGTGCAAGATTCCAAGCCGACCCTAAGGAAGCTCACCTTACGGCCGTAAAACGAATCTTGAGATATTTGGCTTATACTCCTAAGTTTGGGCTTTGGTATCCTAGGGGATCCACATTTGATTTGATTGGTTATTCAGATGCCGATTGGGCGGGGTGTAAAATCAATAGGAAGAGCACATCGGGGACTTGCCAGTTCTTGGGAAGATCCTTGGTGTCTTGGGCTTCAAAGAAGCAAAATTCGGTTGCTCTTTCTACCGCCGAAGCCGAGTACATTGCCGCAGGCCATTGTTGCGCGCAATTGCTTTGGATGAGGCAAACCCTGCGGGACTACGATTACAAATTAACCAAAGTCCCTTTGCTATGTGATAATGAGAGTGCATCAAGATGGCGGATAATCCCGTCGAGCATAGCCGCACTAAACACATAGCCATTCGGTATCATTTTCTTAGGGATCACCAACAAAAGGGAGATATCGAGATTTCTTACATTAACACTAAAGATCAATTAGCCGATATCTTTACCAAGCCTCTTGATGAACAAACTTTTAACAAACTTAGGCATGAGCTCAATATTCTTGATTCGCGCAATTTCTTTTGCTAAGTTGCACACATAGCTCATTTGTATACCTTTGATCATGTCTCTTTCATATGCTATGACTAATGTGTTTTTCAAGTCTATTTCAAACCAAGTCATAGGTGTATTGAAAGGGAATTGGAGTCTTCGGCGAAGACAAAGGCTTCCACTCCGAAACTCATCCTTCGCCGTCGCTCCGCGCATCTCTCCATCTTTTTGGGGAGAGTTCAAAGTAAAAGGACTTCATCTTTGGTACAATCTTCACTCATTTATTTATGACCAAAGGGGAAGAATGTAATTCAAGGGCTCTAATGATTCCGTTTTTGGCGATTCATGCCAAAGGGGGAGAGAGTAAGAGCCCAAAGCAAAAGGACCGCACCACCACCTAATTTTAAAACTAATGATTTTCAAATTGGTATCTCATTGTGTTCAAAAGGGGGAGAAAATAGTATTTTCAAAATTGATATCTTAAAACCCTCTTGAACACTAAGAAGAGGATTTCATTAAGGGGGAGTTTTGTTTAGCCAAAGGAAAAGCATTTGAAACAGGGGGAGAAAATTTCAAATCTTGAAAATGCTTTGCAAAATCTTATTCATTTACCTTTGACTATTTGCAAAAGAACCTTGAAAAGGATTTACAAAAGAATTTGCAAAAACAAAACATGTGGTGCAAACATGGTCCAAAATGTTAAAAATGAAGAAACAATCCATGCATATCTTGTAAGTATTTATATTGGCTCAATTCCAAGCAACCTTTGCACTTACTTTATGCAAACTAGTTCAATTAAGCACCTCTATATTTGCTTTGGTTTGTGTTGGCATCAATCACCAAAAAGGGGGAGATTGAAAAGGAATTAGGCTTACACCTAGTTCCTAAATAATTTTGGTGGCTGAATTGCCCAACACAAATAATTGGACTAATTAGTTTGCTCTAGTGTATAAGTTATACAGGTGCCAAAGGTTCACAACAAGCCAATTAAAAAGACCAATGTTGGGTTCAAAGTAGAGAGCTAAAGGCATCCCGAAAGGCTCCCTGGTCTGGCGCACCGGACAGTGTCCGGTGCACCAGGGGACTTCGCGCTGAACTCCTCAGCCTCGGGAATTTTCAGAGCCGGCGCACTATAATTCACCGGACTGTCCGGTGTACACCGGACAGTGTCCGGTGCTCCAAGAGGACGCGGCTCTGGAACTTGGCAGCCTCGAGAATTCGCAACGGCTGCTCCGCTATAATTCACCGGACATGTCCGGTGTACACCGGACTGTCCGGTGTAACTGCGGGGCAACGGCTACTTCGGCGCCAACGGCTACCTGCAAGTGCATTAAATGCGCGCCAGCGCGCGCAGAAATCAGGCTCGCCCATGCTGGCGCACCGGACACTCTACAGTACATGTCCGGTGCGCCACCGGACATCCAGGCGGGCCCAGAAGACAGAGCTCCAACGGTCAGAACCCAACGGCTTTGGTGACGTGGCTGGCGCACCGGACATGTCCGGTGTGCACCGGACTGTCCGGTGCACCATGCGACAGACAGCCCCACCAAACGACTAGTTTGGTGGTTGGGGCTATAAATACCCCCCAACCACCCACCATTCATAGTATCCAAGTTTTCCACTTCTCAACCACTTACAAGAGCTAGGCATTCAATTCTAGACACACCAAAGAGATCAAATCCTCTCCAATTCCACACAAGGCTTTAGTAATTAGCGAGAGAGATTTGTCGTGTTCTTTTGAGCTCTTGCGCTTGGATTGCTTCTTTTCTTTCTCACTTGTTCTTGTGATCAAAACTCTATTGTAATCAAGGCAAGAGGCACCAATTGTGTGGTGGCCCTTGCGGGGAAGTTTTGTTCCCGGTTTTGATTTGAGAAGAGAAGCTCACTCGGTCGGAGGGACCGTTTGAGAGAGGGAAAGGGTTGAAAGAGACCCTGTCTTTGTGACCACCTCAACGGGGAGTAGGTTTGCGAGAATCGAACCTCGGTAAAACAAATCCTTGTGTCACACTCCTTGTTTGCTTGAGATTTGTTTTGCACCCTCTCTCGCGAACTCGTTTTTATTTCTAACGCTAACCCGGCTTGTAGTTGTATTTATATTTGTAAATTTCAGTTTCGCCCTATTCACCCCCTCTCTAGGCGACTATCAGATACCAGATCCCGAAACAAGGCGTAGCGACTAAATATCTAAGAATTCGCTTCACAGCCACTAAGTGACACTCCTTAGGATCGGATTGAAATCTAGCACACATGCATACGCTAAGCATAATATCCGGTCTACTAGCACATAAATAAAGTAAAGACCCTATTATAGACCGGGAGGCTTTTTGATCAACAGACTTACCTCCTTTGTTGAGGTCGGTGTGTTCGTCGGTTCCCATCGGAGTCTTTGCGGGCTTGGCGTCCTTCATCCCAAACCTCTTGATCAAATCTTGTGTATACTTCGTTTGGGAGATGAAGGTTCCATCCTTGAGTTGCCTCACTTGGAACCCAAGGAAGTAGCTTAACTCGCCCATCATCGACATCTCGAATTTCTGAGTCATCACCCTGCTAAACTCTTCACAAGACTTTTGGTTAGTAGAACCAAATATTATGTCATCAACATAAATTTGGCACACAAAAAGATCACCATCACAAGTCTTAGTAAAAAGAGTTGGATCGGCTTTCCCAACCTTGAAAGCATTAGCAATTAAAAAGTCTCTAAGGCATTCATACCATGCTCTTGGGGCTTGCTTAAGTCCATAGAGCGCCTTAGAGAGCTTACACACGTGGTCGGGGTACCATTCATCCTCGAAGCCAGGGGGTTGCTCCACGTACACCTCCTCCTTGATTGGCCCATTGAGGAAAGCGCTCTTCACATCCATTTGGAACAACCTGAAGGAATGGTGAGCGGCATATGCTAGCAAGATACGAATGGACTCTAGCCTAGCCACAGGAGCAAAAGTCTCCTCAAAGTCCAAACCTGCGACTTGGGCATAACCTTTTGCCACAAGTCGTGCCTTGTTCCTTGTCACCACCCCGTGCTCGTCTTGTTTGTTGCGGAACACCCACTTGGTTCCCACAACATTTTGCTTGGGACGAGGCACCAGTGTCCAAACTTCATTTCTTTTGAAGTTGTTGAGCTCCTCCTGCATGGCCAACACCCAGTCCGGATCTAGCAAGGCCTCTTCTACCCTGAAAGGCTCAATAGAAGAGACAAAGGAGTAATGCTCACAGAAATTAACTAATCGAGATCGAGTAGTTACTCCCTTGCTAATATCACCCAAAATTTGGTCGACGGGATGATCCCTTTGAATCATTGCTCGAACTTGGGTTGGAGGTGCCGGTTGTGCTTTTTCCTCCATTACATGATCATCTTGTGCTCCCCCTTGATCACACGCCTCCTGTTCATCATCTTGAGTTGGGGGTTGCACCATTGTTGAGGAAGAAGGTTGATCTTGCTCATCTTGTTCCTGTGGCCGCACATCTCCAATCGCCATGGTGCGTATTGCGGTCGTTGGAACTTCTTCTTCATCTACATCATCAAAATCAACAACTTGCTCTCTTGGAGAGCCATTAGTCTCATCAAATACAACGTCGCTAGAGACTTCAACCAAACCCGATGATTTGTTGAAGACTCTATACGCCTTTGTATTTGAGTCATAACCTAACAAAAACCCTTCTACGGCTTTGGGAGCAAATTTAGAATTCCTACCCTTCTTCACTAGAATGTAGCATTTACTCCCAAAAACTCGAAAATACGAAACATTGGGTTTGTTACCGGTTAGTAGCTCATATGACGTCTTCTTGAGGAGGCGATGAAGGTAGACCCTGTTGATGGCGTGGCAAGCCGTGTTTACGGCTTCCGACCAAAAGCGCTTGGGGGTCTTGAACTCTCCAAGCATCGTCCTCGCCATGTCTATAAGTGTCTTGTTCTTCCTCTCTACCACACCATTTTGTTGTGGTGTGTAGGGAGCGGAGAACTCGTGCTTGATTCCTTCCTCCTCAAGGTACTCCTCCACTTGAAGGTTCTTGAACTCGGACCCATTGTCGCTCCTTATCTTTTTCACCTTGAGCTCAAACTCGTTTTGAGCTCTCCTTAGGAAGCGCTTGAGGGTCCCTTGGGTTTCAGATTTATCCTGCAAAAAGAATACCCAAGTGAAGCGGGAAAAGTCATCAACTATAACAAGACCATACTTACTTCCTCCTATACTTAGATAGGCGACAGGTCCGAAGAGGTCCATGTGAAGCATCTCCAAAGGTCTTGATGTGGTCATCACATTTTTGGTGTGATGAGAGCTTCCCACCTGTTTGCCTGCTTGACAAGCTGCACAAGGTCTATCTTTTTCGAATTGCACATTAGTTAAACCTATCACGTGTTCTCCCTTTAGAAGCTTGTGAAGGCTCTTCATCCCCACATGTGCTAAGCGGCGATGCCACAGCCAGCCCATGCTAGTCTTAGCAATTAAGCATGCATCTAGACCGGCCTCCTCTTTTGCAAAATCAACTAAGTAAAGTTTGCCGTCTAATACACCCTTAAAAGCTAGTGAACCATCACTTCTTCTAACGACAGACACATCTACATTTGTGAATAGACAATTATATCCCATATTGCATAATTGACTAACAGATAACAAATTATATCCAAGAGACTCAACTAAAAACACATTAGATATAGAGTGCTCGAATGAAATAGCAATTTTACCTAACCCTTTTACCTTGCCTTGATTCCCATCACCGAATATTATTGAATCTTGGGAATCCTTGTTTTTGACGTTGGAGGTGAACATCTTCTTCTCCCCCGTCATATGGTTTGTGCATCCGTTGTCGATAATCCAGCTTGAACCCCTGGATGCATAAACCTGCAAGGCAAATTTAGGCTTGGGTCTTAGGTACCCAACTCTTGTTGGGTCCTACAAGGTTAGTCACAATTGTCTTAGGGACCCAAATGCAGGTTTTGTCTCCCTTGCATTTTGCCCCTAATTTTCTAGCAACTATCTTCCTATCCTTTCTACAAATAGCAAAGGAAGCATTTAAAGCATGATATATTGTAGAAGGTTCATTAACTTTCCTAGGGACATTAACAACATTTCTCCTAGGCATATGAACAAAATATCTCCTAGACATATCTTTACCATGCATATAGGAAGAACTAGAAGCAAACATGGCATGAGAGTCAAAAGCATCATAAGCATTACAACTCTTATAAGACTGTCTTCTATCATGGTACATAAAAGCATGGTTCTTTTTAGCACTACTAGCCATAGGGGCCTTCCCTTTCTCCTTGGTGGGGATGGGAGCCTCATGGCTTGTTAAGTTCTTGGCTTCTCTCTTGAAACCAAGTCCATCCTTAATTGAGGGGTGTCTACCAATCGTGTAGTCATCCCTTGCAAATTTTAACTTATCAAATTCGCTTTTGCTAGTCTTAAGTTGGGCATTAAGACTAGCCACTTCATCATTCAATTTAGAAATTGTAACTAGGTGTTCACTACAAGCATCAACATTAAAATCTTTACACCTAGTGCAAACCACAACATGTTCTACACAAGATGTTGATTTATTAGCTATTTCTAACTTAGCATTAAAGTCATCGTTTATGCTTTTTAAACTAGAAATAGAGTCATGGCATGTAGACAATTCACAAGAAAGCATTTCATTCCTCTTTATTTCTAAAGCAAGGGATTTTTGAGCTTCTACAAACTTATCATGTTCATCATATAAGAGATCCTCTTGCTTTTCTAGCAATCTATTCTTATCATTCAAAGCATCAATCAATTCATTTATTTTATCCACCTTGGTTCTATCTAGACCCTTGAATAAACATGAATAATCTATTTCATCATCATCACTAGACTCATCCTCACTTGAAGAAGCATAAGTACTAGTGTTACGAGCGCTTACCTTCTTTTCCCTTGCCATGAGGCAAGTGTGATGCTCGTTGGGGAAGAGGGATGACTTGTTGAAGGCAGTGGCGGCGAGTCCTTCGTTGTCGGAGTCGGACGACGAACAATCCGAGTCCCACTCCTTACCAAGATGTGCCTCGCCTTTTGCCTTCTTATAGTTCTTCTTCTTCTCCCTCTTGTTCCCTTGTTCCTGGTCACTATCATTGTCGGGACAATTAGCAATAAAATGACCAACCTTACCACATTTGAAGCATGAGCGCTTCCCCTTTGTCTTGGTCTTGCTTGGCTGCCCCTTGCGACCCTTTAGCGCTGTCTTGAAGCGCTTGATGATGAGGGTCATCTCTTCATCATTGAGCCCGACCGCCTCAACTTGCGCCACCTTGCTAGGTAGCGCCTCCTTGCTCCTCGTTGCTTTGAGAGCAATGGGTTGAGGCTCATGGATTGGACCGTTCAACGCGTCGTCGACATATCTCGCCTCCTTGATCATCATTCGCCCGCTTACGAATTTCCCAAGAACTTCTTCGGGCGACATCTTGGTGTACCTAGGATTTTCACGGATATTGTTCACCAAATGTGGATCAAGTACAGTGAAGGACCTTAGCATTAGACGAACAACGTCGTTGTCCATCCATCGTGTGCTTCCGTAGCTCCTTATCTTGTTGATGAGGGTCTTGAGCCGATTGTATGTTTGGGTTGGCTCCTCTCCCCTGATCATTGCGAATCTTCCAAGCTCGCCCTCCACCAACTTCATTTTGGTGAGCAAGGTGACGTCGTTCCCCTCGTGTGAGATCCTGAGGGTGTCCCAGATCTGCTTGGCATTGTCCAAGCCGCTCACCTTATGATACTCGTCCCTGCACAAAGAGGCTAACAACACAGTAGTAGCTTGTTCATTTCTATGAATCTGTTCATTGATAAACATAGGACTATCCGAGCTATCAAATTTCATTCCACTCTCCACAATCTCCCATATGCTCGGATGGAGAGAGAACAGGTGACTACGCATTTTGTGGCTCCAAAATCCGTAGTCCTCTCCATCAAAGTGAGGAGGTTTGCCAAGTGGAATGGAGAGCAAATGAGCATTTGTACTTTGCGGAATATGAGAGTAGTCAAAAGAAAAGTTTGAATTAACCGGTTTCCTTCTCTCGTAGTCGTTGTCGTCATTGTCCTTTTGGGAAGAAGTGGACTCGTCGCTGTCATCGTAGTAGACGATCTCCTTGATGCGCTTTGTCTTCTTCTTCTTCCCATCCTTTCGTTTGTGGCCCGAGCCCGAGTCGGTAGGCTTGTCATCCTTCGGCTCGTTGATGAAGGACTCCTTCTCCTTATCATTGATCACGATTCCCTTCCCCTTAGGATCCATCTCTTCGGGCGGTTAGTCCCTTTCTAGAAGAGAACGGCTCCGATACCAATTGAGAGCACCTAGAGGGGGGGGTGAATAGGTGATCCTGTAAAACTTGAACTTAATGCCACAAAAACTTGGTTAAGCGTTAGCACAGTATTGCCAAGTGGCTAGAGAAGAGTCTTAGCGAAACACAATAACCACAAGATAATCAACACAGGTAGACATAGTGGTTTATCCCGTGGTTCGGCCAAGTACAACACTTGCCTACTTCCACGTTGTGGCGTCCCAACGGACGAGGGTTGCAATCAACCCCTCTCAAGTGGTCCAAAGACCCACTTGAATACCACGGTGTTTGCTTTTCTTTTCTATATCCCGTTCGCGAGGAATCTCCACAACTTGGAGTCTCTCGCCCTTACAAAGATGTTCGCAAAGAAACACGGAGTAAGGGAGGGATTAGCAACTCACACAGGACACAAAGATCACAGCAAATACGCACACACAAGACCCAGACTTAAGCTCAAAAGACTAGCACACTAGAACGGAGCTCAAATCACTAGAATGTCAAACAAGTGCGCAAGAATGGAGTGTGAGTGATCAAGAGTGCTCAAGGAATGCTTGGTATTTCCCTCCATGCGCCTAGGGGTCCCTTTTATAGCCCCAAGGCAGCTAGGAGCCGTTGAGAGCAATCCGGGAAGGCAATTCTTGTCTTCTGTCGCCTGGCGCACCGGACAGTCCGGTGCACCACCGGACACTGTCCGGTGCGGATTTCCTTCCTTATTTGGCGAAGCCGACCGTTGGCAGCCTTGGAGCCGTTGGCGCACCGGACAGTCCGGTGCCCCCTCCCGACCGTTGGCTCGGCCACGTGTCTCGCGCGGATCGCGCAGCTGACCGTTGGCCCGGCCGACCGTTGGCTCATCGGACAGTCCGGTGCACACCGGACAGTCCGGTGAATTATAGTCGTACGCCGTTAATTTATTCCCGAGAGCGGCAAGTTCGCTTGAGCCAGCCTGGCACACCGGACACTGTCCGGTGCACCACCGGACAGTCCGGTGCACCCAGACAGAGCTGGCTTTGGCTGAACAAGGCCATCTCTTCTCCAATTCGATTTCTCCTGTTTCCAGCACTTAGACACAATACATTAGTCACTAAAACAATGTACTAAGTCTGAGAAACATACCTTTATACTTGATTTGTACTTTGTCCACCATTTGACACTTAGGCACTTGTGTTGGACACTAAATCACCAAAACACTTAGAAATGGCCCAAGGGCACATTTCCCTTTCAGTCACACCGGACAGTTCGGTGTGCACCGAACACTGTCTGGTGACTCACCGGAAAGTCCGGTGAATTATAGCGGAGTAGATTCCCGAAGCTGGCGAGTTCAGAGTTGCTCTCCCTTGGGGCACCGGACACTGTCCGGTGGTGCACCGGACAGTCCGGTGAATTATAGCGGAGCGCCTCTGAGAATTCCCAAAGGTAAGGAGTTTAGCTTAGAGTCCCCTGGTGCACCGGACACTGTCCGGTGGTGCACCGGATAGTCCGGTGCACCAGACCAGGGCACACTTCGGTTGTCCCTTGCTCTCTTTGTTCGAACCCATTCTTGGTCTTTTTATTGACTTATTGTGAACCTTTGACACCTGTAGAACTTATAGACTAGAGCAAACTAGTTAGTCCAATTATTTGTGTTGGGCAATTCAACCACCAAAATCAATTAGGAAATAGGTGTAAGCCTAATTCCCTTTCAATCTCCCCCCTTTTGGTGATTGTTGCCAACACAAACCAAAGCAAGTATAGAAGTGCATAATTGAACTAGTTTGCATAATTGTAAGTGCAAAGGTTACTTATAATTGAGCCAATATAAATTCTCATAAGATATGCATGGATTGTTTCTTTATTTTTTCATCATTTTGGACCACGCTTGCACCACTTGTTTTGTTTTTGCAAATTCTTTTGTAAATTCTTTTCAAAGTTCTTTTGCAAATAGTCAAAGGTAAATGAATAAGATTTTGAGAAGCATTTTCAAGTTTTGAAATTTTCTCCCCCTGTTTCAAATGCTTTTCCTTTGACTAAACAAAACTCCCCCTCAATAAATTCCTCCTCTTAGTGTTCAAGAGAGTTTTAAGATACTAAATTTTTGAAGGTGCTATTTTCTTCCCCTTTTTGAACACAATAAGATACCAATTTGAAAAACTCATTTTTAAAATAAGGGTGGTGGTGCGGTCCTTTTGCTTTGGGCTAATACTTTCTCCCCCTTTGGCATGAATCGCCAAAAACGGATACTTTGAGTGAAATATAAGCCCTCTCCTAACTATTTTCTCCCCTTTGGCAAATAAAACATGAGTGAAGATTATACCAAAGACGGAGAGTTGCTCGGAGCGACGGCGAAGGATGAGTCATGGAGTGGAGTGGAAGCCTTTGCCTTCGCCGAAGACTCCAATTCCCTTTCAATACACCTATGACTTGGTTTGAAATTCACTTGAAGACACATTAGTCATAGTTATATAAAAGAGACATGATCAAAAGTATATTTATGAGCTATGTATGCAAGACATCAAAAGAAATTCCTAGAATCAAGAATATTTAGCTCATGCCTAAGTTTGTTAAAAGTTTGTTCATCTAGTGGCTTGGTAAAGATATCGGCTAATTGATCTTTAGTGTTAATATATGCAATCTCGATATCTCCCTTTTGTTGGTGATCCCTTAAGAAATGATATCGAATGGCTATGTGTTTAGTGCGACTATGCTCAACGGGATTATCTGCCATGCGGATTGCACTCTCATTATCACATAGGAGAGGAACTTTGGTTAATTTGTAACCGTAGTCCCTAAGGGTTTGCCTCATCCAAAGTAGTTGTGCGCAACAATGACCTGCGGCAATATACTCGGCTTCGGCGGTAGAAAGAGCTACGGAATTTTGCTTCTTTGAAGCCCAAGACACCAAGGATCTTCCCAAGAACTGGCAAGTCCCCGATGTGCTCTTTCTATTTATTTTACACCCCGCCCAATCGGCATCCGAATAACCAATTAAATCAAAAGTGGATCCTCTAGGATACCAAAGCCCAAACTTAGGAGTATAAACTAAATATCTCAAGATTCGTTTTACGGCCGTAAGGTGAGCTTCCTTAGGGTCGGCTTGGAATCTTGCACACATGCATACGGAAAGCATAATATCCGGTCGAGATGCACATAAGTAGAGTAAAGAACCTATCATCGACTGGTATACCTTTTGATCGACGGATTTACCTCCCGTGTCGAGGTCGAGATGCCCATTGGTTCCCATGGGTGTCTTGATGGGCTTGGCATCCTTCATTCCAAACTTGTTTAGAATATCTTGAATATACTTCGTTTGGCTAATGAAGGTGCCCTCTTGGAGTTGCTTCACTTGAAATCCCAAGAAGTACTTCAACTCCCCCATCATAGACATCTCGAATTTCTGTGTCATGATCCTACTAAATTCCTCACAAGTAGATTCGTTAGTAGACCCAAATATGATATCATCAACATAAATTTGGCATACAAACAAATCATTGTCAAGAGTTTTAGTAAATAAAGTAGGATCGGCCTTTCCGACTTTGAATCCATTAGTGATAAGGAAATCTCTAAGGCATTCATACCATGCTCTTGGGGCTTGCTTGAGCCCATAAAGTGCCTTAGAGAGTTTATAAACATGGTTAGGGTACTCACTATCTTCAAAGCCGGGAGGTTGCTCAACATAGACCTCTTCCTTGATTGGTCCATTGAGGAAGGCACTTTTCACGTCCATTTGGTAAAACTTAAAGCCATGGTAAGTAGCATAGGCAAGTAATATACGAATTGACTCAAGCCTAGCTACGGGTGCATAGGTTTCACCGAAATCCAAACCTTCGACTTGTGAATATCCCTTGGCCACAAGTCGGGCTTTGTTCCTTGTCACCACACCATGCTCGTCTTGCTTGTTGCGGAAAACCCACTTGGTTCCTACAACATTTTGATTAGGACGTGGAACTAAATGCCAAACCTCGTTCCTAGTGAAGTTGTTGAGCTCCTCTTGCATAGCCACCACCCAATCCGAATCTTGTAGTGCTTCCTCTACCCTGTGTGGCTCAATAGAGGAAACAAAAGAGTAATGTTCACAAAAATGTGCAACACGAGATCTAGTGGTTACCCCCTTATGAATGTCACCGAGGATGGTGTCGACGGGGTGATCTCGTTGGATTGCTTGGTGGACTCTTGGGTGTGGCGGCCTTGGTTCTTCATCCTCCTTGTCTTGATCATTTGCATCTCCCCCTTGATCATTGCCGTCATCTTGAGGTGGCTCATCTCTTTGATCTTCTCCTTTATCAACTTGAGCCTCATCCTCATTTTGAGTTGGTGGAGATGCTTGCGTGGAGGAGGATGGTTGATCTTGTGCATTTGGAGGCTCTTCGGATTCCTTAGGACACACATCCCCAATGGACATGTTCCTTAGTGCGATGCACGGAGCCTCTTCATCACCTATCTCATCAAGATCAACTTGCTCTACTTGAGAGCCGTTAGTCTCATCAAACACAACGTCACAAGAAACTTCAACTTGTCCAGAGGACTTGTTAAAGACTCTATATGCCCTTGTGTTTGAATCATATCCTAGTAAAAAGCCTTCTACAGTCTTAGGAGCAAATTTAGATTTTCTACCTCTTTTAACAAGAATAAAGCATTTGCTACCAAAGACTCTAAAATATGAAATATTGGGCTTTTTACCAGTTAGGAGTTCGTATGATGTCTTCTTGAGGATTCGGTGTAGCATACAACCGGTTGATGGCGTAGCAGGCGGTGTTGACCGCCTTGGCCCAAAACCGATCCGAAGTCTTGTACTCATCAAGAATGGTTCTTGCCATGTCCAATAGAGTTCGATTCTTCCTCTCCACTACACCATTTTGTTGTGGCGTGTAGGGAGAAGAGAACTCATGCTTGATTCCCTCCTCCTCAAGGAAGCCTTCAATTTGAGAGTTCTTGAACTCCGTCCCGTTATCGCTTCTTATTTTCTTGATCCTTAAGCCGAACTCGTTTTGAGCCCGTCTCAAGAATCCCTTTAAGGTCTCTTGGGTATGAGATTTTTCCTGCAAAAGAATACCCAAGTGAAGCGAGAATAATCATCCACAATAACTAGACAGTACTTACTCCCGCCGGTGCTTATGTAAGCTATCGGGCCGAATAGGTCCATGTGTAGGAGCTCGAGCGGCCTGTCAGTCGTCATGATGTTCTTATGTGGATGATGAGCACCAACTTGCTTCCATGCCTGACATGCGCTACAAATCCTATCTTTCTCAAAATGAACATTTGTTAGTCCCAAAATGTGTTCTCCCTTTAGAAGTTTGTGAAGATTCTTCATTCCAACATGTGCTAGTCGGCGATGCCAGAGCCAGCCCATGTTAGTCTTAGCAATTAAGCAAGTGTCGAGTTCAGCTCTATCAAAATCTACTAAGTATAGCTGACCCTCTAACACTCCCTTAAATGCTATTGAATCATCACTTCTTCTAAAGACAGTAACACCTACATCTGTGAAAAGACAGTTGTAGCTCATTTTGCATAATTGAGAAACGGAAAGCAAATTGTAATCTAAAGAATCTACAAGAAAAACATTGGAAATTGAATGGTCAGGAGATATAGCTATTTTACCCAATCCTTTGACCAAACCTTGATTTCCATCCCCGAATGTGATAGCTCGTTGGGGATCTTGGTTTTTCTCGTACGAGGAGAACATGTTCTTCTCCCCGGTCATATGGTTTGTGCACCCGCTATCGATGATCCAACTTGAGCCCCCGGATGCATAAACCTACAAAATAAGTTTAGTTCTTGGTTTTAGGTACCCAAATGGTTTTGGGTCCTTTGGCATTAGATACAAGAACTTTGGGTACCCAAACACAAGTCTTTGATCCCTTGTGTTTGCCCCCCAACATACTTGGCAACTACTTTGCCGGATTTGTTAGTTAAAACATAAGATGCATCAAAAGTTTTAAATGAAATGTTATGATCATTTGATGCACTAGGAGTTTTCTTCTTAGGCAATTTTGCATGGGTTGATTGCCTATAACTAGATGTCTCCCCCTTATACATAAAAGCATGATTAGAGCTAGAGTGAGACTTCCTAGAGTGAATTCTCCTAATTTTGCTCTCGGGATAACCGACAGGGTACAAAATGTAACCCTCGTTATCCTGAGGCATGGGAGCCTTGCCCTTAACAAAATTAGACAATCTTTTAGGAGGGGCACTAAGTTTGACATTGTCCCCCTTTTGGAAACCAATGCCATCCTTGATGCCAGGGCGTCTCCCATTATAGAGCATGCTTCTAGCAAATTTAAATTTTTCATTTTCTAAGTCATGCTAACTAATCTTAGCATTAAGTTGAGCTATGTGATCATTTTGTTTCTTAATTAAAGCTAGGTGATCATGGATAGCATCAACACTAATGTCTCTACATCTAGTACAAATGGAAGTATGTTCAACGGTAGATGTAGAGGGTTTGCAAGATTTTAATTTTACAACCTTAGCATGCAATATATCATTTTTACTTCTAAGGTCGGAAATGGAAGCATTGCAAACATCTCATTCTTTAGCCTTAGCAAGCAATTTTTCATTTTCAATCCTAAGGCTAGCAAGAGAAATGTTCAATTCTTCAATCTTAGCAGGCAAATCAACATTATCATTTCTAGGATTGGGAATTGAAACATCACAGACATTTGAATCAACCTTAGCAATTAGATTAGCATTCTCATTTCTAAGGTTGACAATAACATCATGGCAAGTGCTTAGCTCACTAGATAGTTTTTCACATTTTTCTACTTCTAGAGCGTAAGCATTTTTAACCTTTACATGCTTCTTGTTCTCTTTAATAAGGAAGTCCTCTTGGGTGTCCAAGGGATCATCCTTCTCATGAATAACACTAATCAATTCATTTAATTTTTCCTTTTGTTGCATGTTTAGGTTGACAAAAAGGATGCGCAAGTTATCCTCCTCATTACTAGCATTATCCTCATCACTAGAGGTTTCATATTTAGTGGAGGATCTTGATTTTACCTTTTTCCTTTTGCCGTCCTTTGCCATGAGGCACTTGTGGCCGACGTTGGGGAAGAGAAGACCCTTGGTGACGGTGATGTTTGCGGCGTCCTCGTCGGAGGAGGAGTCGGTGGAGCTCTCGTCGGAGTCCCACTCCCGGCAAACATGGGCATCGCCGCCCTTCCTCTTGTAGTATCTCTTCTTCTCCCCTTCTTGTCGTCGCCCCTGTCACTATCACTAGATAATGGACATTTTGCAATAAAATGACCGGGCTTACCACATTTGTAGCATACTTTCTTGGAGCGGGATTTGTAGTCCTTCCCCCTCCTTTGCTTGAGGATTTGGCGGAAGCTCTTGATGATGAGCGTCATTTCCTCGTTGTCGAGCTTGGAGGCGTCGATGGGTGTTCTACTCGATGTAGACTCCTACTTCTTCTCCTCTGTTGCCTTGAATGCAACCGGTTGTGCTTCGGATGTGGAGGGGCCATCTAGCTCGTTGATTTTCTTTGTGCCTTTGATCATCAATTCAAAGCTCACAAAGTTTCCTATCACTTCCTCGGGAGACATTAGTGTGTATCTGGGATTACCACAAATTAATTGAACTTGAGTAGGGTTAAGGAAGACAAGTGATCTAAGAATAACCTTAACCATCTCATGGTCATCCCATTTCTTACTCCCGAGGTTGCGCACTTGGTTCATCAAGGTTTTGAGCCAGTTGTACATGTCTTGTGGCTCCTCCCCTTGGCGAAGTCGGAAGCGACCGAGCTCCCCCTCGATCATTTCCCGCTTGGTGATTTTGGTCACCTCGTCTCCTTCGTGCTGCGGTCTTTAGCGTTTCCCAAATCTCCTTAGCACTTTTTAAACCCTTGCACCTTATTATACTCCTCTCGACTTAGAGAGGCGAGGAGTATAGTTGTGGCTTGAGAGTTGAAGTGTTGGATTTGGGCCACTTCGTCCTCATCATAATCTTCATCCCTTACGGATGGTACATGTACACCAAACTCAATAACATCCCATATACTTTTGTGGAGTGAGGTTAGGTGATATCGCATCAAATCACTCCACCTAGCATAATCTTCACCATCAAACGTTGGTGGTTTGCCTAATGGGACAGAAAGTAAAGGCGTATGTTTAGGAATGCGAGGATAGCGTAGGGGGATCTTACTAAACTTCTTGCGCTCATGGCGCTTAGAAGTTACGGACGGCGTGTCGAAGCCGGAGGTGGACTGGCGATGAGGTGTCGGTCTCGTAGTAGACCACCTTCCTCATCTTCTTCTTCTTGTCACTGCTCCGACGCGACTTGTGTGAAGGGGATTCCTTTTCCTTCCCCTTCCCTTTGTTGTAGGACTCTCCCGATGGAGCTTTCCCGTGGCTTGTAGTGGGCTTCTCGCCGGTCACCATCTCCTTCTTGGCGTGATCTCCCGACATCACTTCGAGCGGTTAGGCTTTAATGAAGCACCGGGCTCTGATACCCAATTGAAAGTCGCCTAGAGGGGGGTGAATAGGGTGAATCTGAAATTTACAAACTTAATCACAACTACAAGCCGAGTTAGCGTTAGAAATAGAACGAATCCGAGAGAGAGGGCGCAAAACAAATCGTGAGCGAATAAGAAGTGAGACACAAGGATTTGTTTTACCGAGGTTCGGTTCTCGCAAACCTACTCCCCGTTGAGGTGGTCACAAAGACCGGGTCTCTTTCAACCCTTTCCCTCTCTCAAACGGTCCCTCGGACCGAGTGAGCTTCTCTTCTCAATCAAACGGGAACAAACTTCCCCGTAAGGACCACCACACAATTGGTGTCTCTTGCCTTGGTTACAATTGAGTTGATCGCAAGAAAGAATGAGAGAAAGAAGCAATCCAAGCGCAAGAGCTCAAAAGAACACAACAAATCTCTCTCTCTAATCACTAGAGCTTTGTGTGGAGTTGGGAGAGGTTTTGATCTATTTGGTTGTGTCTAGAATTGAATGCTAGAGCTCTTGTAAGTAGTTGGAAGGTGGAAAACTTAGATGACTTGAATGTGGGGGTGGTTGGGGTATTATAGCCCCAACCACCAAACTTGATCGTTGGTGGAGGCTGCTGCCGACGGGCGCACCGGACAGTCCGGTGCGCCACCGGACACTGTCCAGTGCGCCAGCCACGTCACCAGGCCGTTGGGTTCCGACCGTTGGAGCTCTGTCTTGTGGGCCCGCCTGGCTGTCCGGTGGTGAGAGCACCTAGAGGGGGGGGTGAATAGGTGATCCTGTAAAACAGTTGAAACTTAATCCACAAAACTTGATTAGGAGTTAGCACAATTAAGTCAAGTAGCTAGAGAGGAGAACTTGCACAACACGATAACCACAAAGAGATCAACACAGAGATGGCACAGTGGTTTATCCCATGGTTCGGCCAAGTTCAACACTTTCCTACTCCACGTTGTGGCGTCCCAACGGACGAGGGTTGCAATCAACCCCTCTCAAGCGGTCCAACGACCCACTTGAATACCACGGTGTTTTGCTTTGCTTTACTATATCCCGTTTGCGAGGAATCTCCACAACTTGGAGCCTCTCGCCCTTACACTTTGAGGTTCACAAAGAAGCATAGAGTAAGGGAGGGATGAGCAACGCACACAAGACACGAAATCAGAGTACCAACACGCACACAAGTCACAACAAGAGCTCACAACACAACCCGGCGAGTTCACAACTCAAATGGAGCTCTAGTTGCTATCACAAAGAATCAAATGCGCGGAATCGAAGTCTTGGTGCTTAGGATGCTTAGAGAATGCTTGGTTGTTCTCCTCCATGCGCCTAGGGGACCCTTTTATAGCCCCAAGGCAGCTAGGAGCCGTTGAGAGCATTCCAGGAAGGCCCAATTCTTGCCTTCTGTCGCCTGGCGCACCGGACAGTCCGGTGCACCACCGGACACTGTCCGGTGCGGATTTCTTTCCTTCTTTGGCGAAGCCGACCGTTGGCGCTTTGGAGCCGTTGGCGCACCGGACACTGTCCGGTGCCCCCTTCTAGCCGTTGGCTCGGCCACGCGTCGCACACAGATTACGCGGCCGACCGTTGGCCCGACCGACTGTTGGCTCACCGGACAGTCCGGTGCACCACCGGACAGTCCGGTGATTTATAGCCGTACGCCGCCGTCGAAAGTCCCGAGAGCAGCTAGTTTGCCCAAGCCAGCCTCGCGCACCGGACACTATCCGGTGCACCACCGGACAGTCCGGTGCACCAGACAGAGCAGACTCTTGGCTGCTTTGAGCCACACTTTTCCAATTGTATTTTCTCTGATTCTAACACTTAGACAAACATGTTAGTACACAAAAACCACTGTACTAAGTCTAGAATCATACCTTTGTATGATTTGTACCTTAATCCATCATTTGGCATAGCTTATCACTTAAGCACTTGTGTTGGACACTAAATCACCAAAATACTTTAGAAATGGCCCAAGGGCACATTTTCCCTTTCAGGTGGTGCATCGGACAGGCCCTGTAGGCTGTCCGGTGTGCCAACCGCGCGTGCTCTGCTCCTCTGCGCGCGCAGGCGCGCGTTTAATGCGTTGTAGTCGACCGTTTTATCCATTACATCATTAGGAAATAGGGTTAAGCCTAATTCCCTTTCAAGGAGGAGAGTCCCATGAGCCTTGAGGCACTTGAACCCAGAGGGCTCTAGCTGATAATCGGATTCACAGTCGGACCCACGGACACTTAGATCAGAGATTTGAGAGTTCGTTCCCTCTCTCGCCCTACTTGTAACCCCATACTACCAGCAATTAGGTGCCGACAGCACAAGACATTGAATGACTGTAGTAGGGACATTTGACCCGAATTAGTATAACTCTTGCATTTACCTCGTACACCATCTGAATCTAAAGCACACATCACATTTTTACTTGCATGTGCTTAGGGATGGCAACGGGTCGGGTTCGGATCGGGTAGAGTAAATACCCGCCCGCGACCATACCCGTAGGGATTATCCATATCTGCCCATGACTATACCCACGGGTAAAATTTTGTACCCGTGCTCGTACCCATCGGGTATCGGCGTGGATATCGGGTACCCGTCGGGTATAGCAGCTTGGTGTATTCTCCCTAAATGAAGTCTAGTGTAGTTCTGAGCGTCGCACATCGTCATGATCACCGGAGGCACATAATGTTGTTGCACAATGCAGTCGTGCAGATGTAGCCATAGGACATGTGTTGCTAATGTTTTTTTAATAAACTTCCAAATCGTCAAGATCGGAGAGTAGCTAGCACAGTCATCTGGTGTATTAACACTCTCCTAGCTCAAGTACTTGTATGATGTGTTTGGTTTGTGGAGTCACTCTATGCTTTATGAGGTGATGCATCATAAGTTCATTCCATCAATTTTGGTGGTATCAACCCACTCCTCATGTATATACTAATTATTAGTTTATGAGGAATGGAGTGGTGATGGATCAACCCATTCTATTCCACAAACCAAATAAAAAAGTGAGGAGTGAGAAAAAGATAGATCACTTCATTCATCAAACTAAACACACTCGTACTAGATAGCACTGGTACTATGTACTGGCACTTTATCAAACGTATTGACACTAGTACTAGAACCAGATCAGAAGCATCATCAGATAGGAAGGGATGGCAGTAGGATGAGCTGTCGAGGATGGACGGCTAGCTAGCGTACTGGTAGGTTGAAAAATCTAAAATCACTATTTTTTGGATATCCGTCGGGTACCCGCGGGTAAGAAATCAAATCCATATCCCGACACGTAATAAAAATCGAGTCGGGTACGGGTTAAGACCCGCTGGTCAAATTTCGTGTCCGAACCCGGATATCCGAACCCGCGGGTAAAATTACCATCCCTACATGTGCTTACTCAAATCACGGACACTCCCCTACCCTATATTTAAATAGATTTCCCTCCTCTGTATGCGTTAACAGAGTCCTTTAAATATAGATGCTCATATCCTGTATATATAGACTCCTATCTTATCTTCTCAATCTATTTTTTTATACTTTAAATAGTAATTAAGCAATATTTGAGAGCATAGCAAAACTTTGTTTAACTAATATGCAAACTTTGAAAATCTAAATAAAAAATGTCTTTAATATAATCATTTAATATTTAACGTATAAAGGACATAAT
Organism: Zea mays; assembly: GCF_902167145.1. Taxonomy (NCBI): domain Eukaryota; kingdom Viridiplantae; phylum Streptophyta; class Magnoliopsida; order Poales; family Poaceae; genus Zea; species Zea mays. The sequence goes on from NW_023367176.1 coordinate 42,478, forward strand.
AGAGATGACTGTACTGAAAATATAGACGAGAGATTTTTCGAAAAAATGTTGTTCACATATAGGAGATGTTTCGAATGGCTTTAGGATTTTAGCACCAGTGTAGAATTATAATTTATAATATTAATTTAAATAGTTTTAAAAATAATTTTATCTAATAAATAAAATAACTTATCTAAATGTTTTTTACTTATAGCTCTAACTCTATAATTTAGCATCTAATGATTTGTTCAGTAAATCTACCAAAATTGAGCTGAAGCTAGAGCTAAATTTGTCCCAAAACTGCCATAGTCTCAATCGTACCACGTCACCACAGCCGCCTCTCTCGCTCTTCTTTCTTGTCCCGGGCTCCCGGCTCCATAGTCGCCGTTACATCGGACAAGGGGATCTTGCGGTGAAGCATCTAATCTGAGCAGGTCAGTCGTCCCCCCGCTCGCGGCCGGGCTACTGCTGGTCGTCAAGTACTCAAGTTGTAGGCGTGCAGCCGGGCCGCCGGCCGCTAGCTGCTGTCAGCACGCGCACACAGCAGCAGGGTGGTCGCCCGCGGCCGGTAGCCGGCACGCGTGTCGCGACAAGCCGATAGCAACAGCAAGCCAGGCCCAAGTTCAGTCCCCAGAGAGCGGCAAGGTAAATTCCCGAACCCTAATCTTTATTTCAATGTTAAATTCCCCAATCGAGAAATCTCATGTCACTTGCAGAGTGAAGAGGACCAAGACATAAATTCTATTTTTGATGAAGATATGAGAGGCGATGGCGAAGTGGCGAACCGAACCTTCATTAATTAGGCATTGTTTTTACCACTTCCATGTTTTCATCAAGCATGCTGTGGATTTAAGCATGGAATTGAGAATATCTTCTAAACTTATGCATTTATGAGCTAGTTTTGTTATCTATCTGTATTAGACCCGTTGTGGCCGTGTGGGAGTGGTATTTGACAAGGTGTTGGTGTACTTTGATGGTAGCCCTAGGTGTGAAAATTAACCAGCTCAGCCATTGACCCTAGGGGAAACGTCCAAAGAGTGGGTGGGGTGGGGGGTTGGGGGCACGATGAGCTCTTAATCACTGCACCGAGAGCCTGCCACAATGCTACTCATTATTTTGAACATCAATCTGCATCTTATGGGTCCTATTGCTGAATTGCGCTTTCTACATTTTGTTGACAGCTAGGTCTGTCATCTTCTCTGGAGGGTTCAGAACCACCGAGAATTAGCTGTCTTTGAGGAGTACAATAGGAATGGATGATGCTCAAGGGTATCAAGAAGGAGATGATCATGACTTAGTGATGCAGAAACAAGAATGGATCAAGTATGCCTTGGTCCCCTTCTACCACCTGTTTGTAGTCATCTCTTCAGTCTGCCAAGAGGAGTTGACTCATATCTCTTGCTGGTGTTTGGCCATACAGAACACAAGACATGCTCAAGAGTAAACTTATTCTTGAAGATGAATTTGCCTGGAGTTTACCTCGGTGGGCTCAGGTTTAGATGAACCTGAGTGGTGCAACTGAAGTATATTGGTGGGACTGACATCAGCTTCTTGAAGGAAGACCCATCCACAGCATGTGCCGCGGTGGTAGTCCTCAATGCCGATACTTTAGAAGTTGTCCATGAAGAGTTCAATGTTGTTCGACTGCAAGTGCCATATATTCCTGGTTTTCTTGCATTCAGAGAGGTATTATGCATTTTTGGGCGTGCAATTGTTTTCATAGAAAAATTGCTGTCTTTCAAGTTTTCAACCAATAATTAAGTTGTTACCTTTGCTGCAAGAAGTGTGACATGGCCTGTTGCTAACTGTTCGTTCTTACTGCCTCTAAAGTCTAGAGCCAAGGGATTCTAGTATGATCAATCCAAAATCATAGATCTTGAGAAAGGTGCATGTCTTTCAAAAATTCTTTCTTTTGTGTTGTCTGATAAAAATGTATGATATATAATTTCAGTTATTGTTAAACTGTACCAACATGTATGTTGAACAAGCAACCAATCTATCTATCATTACAGGCTCCAGTTCTTCTTGGACTCTTGGAAAAGGTGAAGATCAATGCACCTCATTTCTGCCCACAGGTAAAATTCATTCGGTTGCTGCAACAAGAAATTTAGTCGATAAAAATCCTTTGCGCTTCAATTGTAACTTGTAAGTGATACCATTACCATCACTTTCTAAAATGTTCAGGTTGCATAAGGGGCCAATAGGAAATTAAACAAGGCATATGCTGTTCTTTATTATCATGTAAATACACTCACTGACTACTGGAGCTACACATTTGAAGAATTATACTGTTCAAGCGATTACATTTCATGACTACAAATCATTTTAGTTTTTGAGATGTCTTGCATAATCACCATAGGTTATAACATCTTCTGAATCAATATATCTTTTAACTGTATTTGCCCTTGCCTTTTCTAAGGTTTTACCATTCTGCCCTGCTGCAGTTGCTCATGGTTGATGGAAATGGATTGCTCCATCCGCGAGGTAAAACACATTAATCGCTTGCTGATACTGGCAGTCTCATTTTCACAGTAATGGTTTCAAGTAGCTAACTTGTTGCATATAGCTAGACAGCTAGTTTAATGCTTTATTTGACAATGTTGGCATTTTGTACATGTAAACTTAGATTTTATAGATAGATTGTAAAATAATCTATGATGTGTGCATCGTGTTATTGGATTTCATAAGAACCTTAGTTTTTTTTTGGTAAGGAAACCTGTGCTCATTTTAGAATAGTTTCTCTGTTGCTTCAGAAGATTTGGTATATTGAGAGAAAACAGAAAACTGCCTCAATATATGAATCCTTATTGGAAAGATCCGGTGAAATAGACAATCTTTCTCAACTATGCTAGGCTATTGCTATTAGTATCCATTGAAAATGGAGCATTTTCTGTTTCTATGCTATTTTGAGAAAAAGAATGCCTCAGCAAAAAGACTTGGTGATATGGTTCATCTTGTCTGGTATGCATATAAAATAACCCACAAAGCTTCAGGAATGTAAAATCAACATAATATGTTCTTTATATCTTCCTTACATTGTTTTTTTAATATATGTCGTTGGGTCACACCCTGTAGCTTCTGCATCCAGCAGGTTTTGGTTTAGCTTGTCATCTCGGCGTTCTTGCAGACATTCCTACTATTGGAGTTGGAAAAAATGTAGGTTACTTCAGTGCAGTAGCGCAGTTTCAACTCACAAGTAGATCTATAAATATCCAGCTGTTGAGAATATTGTCACCGAATTCAATTTCTCAGTGTTCCCCTTCTTTTAGAGAACACTAATCTCAATGTTTCAACTGCATAGCTACATCAGGTAGATGGCCTTAACCAATCAGAAGTTAGAAGACTGCTCGGATCAAAAGAGAACTGCAACAGGGAACTGGTTTTGTTGACTGGACAGTCTGGGACAAAATGGGGCATGGTAAGAGATTCCACATCAGACCTAAATGACTTTGCCGGTAGAACTGAGTAGTTCATTTGTGCCAGGCGATGCGCTCCTGCCCTGGTTCGTCGAAGCCAATCTACGTCTTGCTTGCTGTAGTCGAGTTTTCAGAAACAAATATGTAACATGATAGAATTGTCACTTGCGAGGTTGCCGCACCGTAGTTTGTAAAACAGACCCAGACCGATGATTTCTTTGACCGACCTGAATTTGTTTCTCTGTTGCTGCCCTGCTACACATCACCAGGCAAATAGTAGTGAATGGCGGCGTCGGCCCAACTGAGCCCGCATCAGAGGACGCGCAGAAATTGCCTCCTGATTTTGTGCGTGGTTGTTTGGGCGGGGAGTGCAATTCCCCGATTCGAGCGGAACTCCTCCCATCCGATCCGGCGGCGGATGACTATATAAAGCGAGCCAATCTGCATCTAGCTGTAGCACCTCTGCGTCTCAAGATTTGGAGATCCATTAGCTGTAGCACCTCTGCCTCCCACGAATCGATTCGACGACATCTTGCTGGTGAGCTATCCCCAATCTACATACCTGTTTTGCTTAGATTTTATAGTTACGCTTGCAATTTGAATCATGGCAGCAGGTACAACCTACCATCATGGTGGGCATGCTATTGAACGCCGGCCGCAGCAATGGCCGCGGCGGCAGGAGGACTAGCATCCAGTCACCGCCGCAGGTCCTCTCCTCTGTTCCCTTACTCGTCTACGAGTACGAGGATCCCGCCGGCTCTACTCCTACCGCTGCCGCAAAGATGCTCATGTACAGCCTGCCTGAGCGGAGCATCGTCTACACGCACGACAGCAGGCCTCAGGCCATGGAGGGCAACTTCTTCAGCACGCCTCAAGGCTGGCTGGTCATCCTTGGGCATGGAGAAGTGACGTCGGAGGCCTCCATGTGGCATCCGCTCACCGGGGAGACCATCACCCTCCCACCCATACATGACGACCACCACATCCCCACCAACTGCAAGTGCCTGCTCACCCACAACTCCGCCGCCCACCCGGACTGCGCCGTCGTGCTCCTCGACGTCGCCGATCCTCTCATGTGGTTCTGCCGTGTCAATGGCGGGGCTGACCGGAGGTGGGGACAGCACACCTACGACATTGGCGACTACGAGTTCCCCGATGAGTTCCGCACCCCCTCTACGCCCACCAAGAACGTCATCAGAAGCGTCGCCGCGCTTAAAGGGAAGCTGCATTTTTGCTTCATGGAATCGCACCAAAACAAGATGTGCGTCGTTGACTTAGATTTCCCGTCCGATCATGGCCACCCTCCCACCGCAGAGTTCCACGAGTTTGATGTCTCCCCAGAGTTCGGCATCAAGTTTCCTGACGGCGTCTGCTCTGCCAGCATCCACTTGGTAGAGTCCATGGACGAGCTTTTTGCCGTCTGCGTCTTCTATGTCGGTTTTGATCCCACCAACGTTAGTGCCGCTGGAATCTTCAAGATGGAGGACTCCTGCGGCGAGGAAACCGTGGCCTGGCACCGGGTGGATGATATCGGTGACAGGGCTTTCTCTTGA